>NC_081548.1:206100-239041 GCF_901000735.1 Corylus avellana
CACACTCTAGATTTTTGTCTCCAACTAATCTCCTCCATAAGAGTACACTTCTCTAATTCTCTCACAACCTCGGCCTTCCTCGCTAGCTCCTCCTCATTCAAAGCCCTACTTTCTTCGTGCTCATCAAACACCCGAAGATCTTCAAGAAGCAACCTCTTATTCCTCTCAATGTTACCAAACACTTCCTCATTCCATGTCTTCAGGTTCAACTTCAGGGCCTTGAGCTTGCAAGCGAAAACAAAGCTCGGCGTGCCTTGGAACTCATAAGAATCCCACCATTGTTTCACTAGATCAACAAACCCATCCGCCTTAAGCCACATATTCTCAAACCTGAATGGCCTTTTCCCCTTGGAGACCTCTCCCAACTCAAGAATGATCGGAAAGTGATCCGAGCAAAGACGAGGAAGCCTCTTCTGCCTCACCCCAGGAAACCGAGCTTCCAATTCTGGAGAAACAAGAAACCGATCGATCCTAGACCATAGAGGAGGATCTTGAGAAACTGACCAAGTGCACGCACCCCCTTCAAGAGGCAAGTCCATAAGCCCTTGTTCAGAAATAAAATCAGAGAAGCTCATCATAGCAGAATCCAGACTAGCTCCTCCTGATCTTTCACTAGGGAAACGAGTAACATTGAAATCTCCCCCTACACACCATGGCAAGTTCCACCAACTAAGAACACCAGCCAACTCGTCCCAAAGTAACCTTCTATCCCTATCAAGATTTGGACCATACACTCCTGCGAATGCCCACACCGAGAGATCTACCACATTCTTAAAAGACACAGCCATGGTAAACTCCCCTATACAGACATCGATCTTCTCCACCACCCTAGTATCCCACATGATTAAAATTCCACCCGATGCTCCTCTCGAATCCAAGCAACACCAATCCACATGATTTCGCCTCCATAAACTGCGAACAATGTTTCTAGACATACTCCGTATCTTGGTTTCTTGAAGGCACACAACATCTGCATTCCAATCCCTAAGCAAATTACTCACCCTCAATCGCTTGTCCCTCTTGTTCAACCCTCTTACGTTCCAAGAAAGTATACTTATCTTCATTAAACTCCGATATTCCCCCTCTCCTTCCTGTTACCCCTAGTCGAGCTCCCACTTCTAGCATCATAATTCACCGAGCACTCCAAATTCCTCATCTCCCTTTTCCCCTTAGTGCCACTACTTGCATTAGTTACCATTCCATTATTGCGGCGCTCCTCTTCCAAGGAATTTAGCAAAGCTAACAGCTGCATCTTATGGCCCACGAACGAAATTCCCAATATCGGATAAATCTCATTTGCACACTGAATAACCCAATCTGAGTGCCCTGCCTCACCCCCTGAATTAGGATCATAACTGTTCAAAGGCGAAGACCTCTCTGTTTCACCCTCCCCTGCCTTCCCACTTTCCATTCTCCTAGCTTCAACACTGCCTTCCCCTCCAGAACTCATAGCTACCAGCTGACCAGCCCCTCGAGACTCAGTCACACCTGAGCACCTGAATCCTAGATTAGAATGATCACCATCCCAAAAGGAACAGAAAACATTCAACCCGCCCTTATCCCCTTGTTCTTGCATCTGACCCAGACCCTCACTAGCCTGACTGTCAACTTGTGTCACTTCGCCGGCTGACCAGGGCACCAGAATACCCTCATTTACTATATCTGGCATCACCGGCAGCCTCTGGTACAAGGCATCGTCCCCGCTACCCAGAACCACCTTCCCCGGCGAGCCTCCATCTCCATACACCTCCTCGGCCTCAGCCCACTCAAGAGACTCACCAGCGGCACTCAAAGACTTTACCTCCGGCGAAGTCTGGACTGGCAAAGACCTCCCCCTGTCCTTAATCTCGACCGCCGGAGCACTGGGTTTATCGCCGACCAGTTCTATGGCACCAGCGACCACCACTAGAGGCCTCGTCGGCGTTGTCTGACACGAGTTAGTCTTCCCTCCGGCCTCTCCGGCTTTGTCTGTCACGTCCTCCAGAGTACTACAGCTACTTCCGGGCTGAATCGACGTTTCCTCCCCGCCGGAAGGCACTCCGGGTCCGTCAGTAATAGCTTCCACTACAACCGGCGAGATCTCCTCTGTGCGCTCCTCTACTGTCGCCGACGTCGACGCACCTGGATCACCTGCCGGGCACCTACGCCAACCCTCCGGCGAACCATTCGATGGGTAATAGGATCCCGTGGGTCTAACCCAGTTAAGGCCGGACGAGCTTGGGCCGGTCTGACCCAGACCCAGGCCCACCTTCCGACGCCTATACACAGCCACCACTTTCTTTTTCCCCTTAAACCTCTTTGTGGGCCGTTGGTCTCCCCTCTTAGACATTTCCTTCCCCTCCAGATTATCACCCTCCATGTTCATCTTCTTGGGCTGGGCCTCCCCTTGCTTGGATGAAAACCCTCCAGCCAGACCACAAACACACTCCCCTCCAGCCCATGAATAATCATTCTTCTCTCCTAGATATTTAATAACAGTTTCCATCCTTTCTAGACCCACGTCAATCTCTCCCCTCAGCCTACTCAACGACTCCTTCGCATTAATTAGTTCATTTTTCACACGACACCAGTGCTGCACTTCGAGCCTACCTACCCCCTCCCATCCCTTCACGTGATCAGCTCCAATTTCCGATATTGTCAGCTTTGCCGAGGAATTCAAACTACTCACCGGAGGCGGTAACCTGCTTAACGGAGCCCAGTTGCGTGCATCCCATGACTCCCCTACCTTCATGTTGCCCAATCCCATCTCGTCAGAAAGTTGGTTCTTCTTTGGACCCTCCACACCACCCCCGCCAATCTTTGCCTTAATGCTTGCCTTGTGCGAGCCCATCTCCTTCTCCGTGAGAGCATGGATTTGCTTATCCTTCACTGCAGCGGCCTCCTTCAACCATTTGGGTACCCTGGCAATCGGCTTGGAATAATCAACAAAACAATCATCTGCTGGTTTCAGTGACGATCCCAAAACTTCTGCAAAACTCCTTCTTCCCGCCCCCTCAAACTTCTTCTTATCTACCCTTACCTCCCTGACCTCGCACAGGGATGCCTTAGCCAAACGCACCTCTGAGATGAAACGTTCCCAACCTTGTCCAACTCGTCCTTCTGGAACAATAATCGAACCAGTTCTCTGCCTACCCTCAAACTCTTCTACCGTCAGAAAACGCCCATTCCTGTTTGAACACTTCTGCGCTATAATCCGTGGAAACCCTGCTCTGGATTGGTCCCAAAAGACCTCAGACGTTTCCCCTGCCACCAAGTCTTCCACAATGCGCACCAACCACAGCACCTCATCCTTTTTCAAAAAAATGGATTTTTGCAATCTGCTGCTCCTTTCAAATATCCTCACCCCTGTACTTTTTATTAGCAGCTCAAACTTCTTGGACTCCACAGACCACCTTCTCGCATCAGCCATACCACCAAACAAATAACTCTGAACTGAGCTTAACAGACGTCCATGTAGAAATTGATTGTAAGTCTAAAAATCATTTCAATACGAAGTCTAAAATCCCGGGAAAAGGAGAGGCATACCAAATGTCAGTGATTCAACAATGAAGAGATTTAAGCCATTGGAGATTTTGATAAAAGACGACAGTTCAAGGAAAGGCATCTGATGGCTGAAATTCTGGGCGAGAATTGAAAGATAAATAGGTGCAACAATATCCAGGATAAATTTAACCAAGATGAACAGTATGTATCCTTTTGAACTTCCCCCTGAGCATTTTCTGAACTTTAAAGGGAAAACAACCAAAAATCTGGAATAATTCTAAATGAATATTAACTTTCTTTCCAATCATCTTTGTATACTTCCTGTATGCCTAGGGGCGCCTACGCTTTTTGTAAAATTTCTGTTATTAGCTATCAAATAAAAAAACTTTCTTTCCAAATACTTGTGCATTTCTTTCTTTCCATGCTCTGTATGGAGTAGCAGAAGGAACTACATTCTATAGGACATTCCTTCCATAGCTAAAAAGCCACTAAATGTTGACGCAATGTGAAATTGCCATTGATGCAGTAAAAAAAAAGAAAAAAAAAAAAGTATTATATATATATAAAATCCAAGAACACTCCAAAGTACTAAGAATAACTTAGATTAAATGATTAGAACAAGAAGAACATGTTTGATTAGATGGACATCTCACATTTTTCAGCTCACAAACATAACAAGGATATTGATTACTTAGTCACTCTGTATTAATGAGCTGGTTCATGCATCTATTGGTGTTGTAGTCCAGACAAAGAATGCAACATTAGTGGGGACTTGAGCGTGTTAAATTATCATACTGAAGAGGAATTTTCAATTAATGGTTGCTTGTCTAAATGAAAACCGCTGAGAATATTGTTGGGATCCAGGCAACAAAGCACTGATTGTGGGAATTAGAAGCAACACTAGATGATTTAAAACATGAGATATCTCCTTGTCACTGAAATTCTTTGTGAAACATAACGATTGAGGACTAGGATCAGAGCCTTTTGGCTTATATGGGCAATTTGGGCCTGTCCGACAGTGACAGCATTAGTAACAGGCCCTTGCACACAGCATTAGTCTAGTCAAACGTTCACTTTATCCTGGTTAGTTGCCATCCACCTGAAGCTGGATACCTTTCTTATTGAATTTGCCTGTTATAGATCCTTTTGAAAGCTGATATGCTAGAGGAAGGCCTCCTTTTTTCACATTCATTAGTGTTTCCATATTTTCAGGAGTAACACTACTCCTGTAGCTTTCCAACTTGACACGGATCTCTAATGCTGATATGATTTTTAACCTTTGGAGTCAGGTGACCACTTCCTATCGAGATTTAGAAGCTTCACTAGAAGATCCAACAAATATAAGATCTATTTGCCGTTGATTTTTTTTTTTTTTTATAAATATAACTTATCAATTTTTTATTTTATTTTATATATAAATATAAGCACCATGGACTAAGAAACAAGCATTGCAGCCTACATGGGTAACATGTGCATCCCGAACAACAATCATAGCATGCAAAGCTGGGAATGCCTGTAACTGGTCCTTGCTCACACCATTGGTCTAATCAAAATTTCCCCTTTCTCCTTGTTAGTTGCTACTCACCTGAAGCTGAATAACTTTCTTATTGGATATCCTTTTTCAAATAATAGGAACAAGTTGTTACAATAGAAAAAAGGTAGAGGGAATCAATTTACATTCATTAATATAACCCTGCATTGTTGTGACTATATAATGAAACGTCTTGGCTTGTGTTTGCTTTTGAGTTGATTTTGTGCCTTCTGCTGTATGTTAAATGCTCCCATCATTCTTTTTATACGGATAGATGATAGATGATATAAATTTGATATCATTCTACTAGTTGAAACGAAAAAAAAAAAAATCCTTTAGTTTCATGAAAATATGTCATAAATTCACTATATCACTTAACTAAATTCTTCGGATTTGATTTTTTACTTTGATAACATTTGGTAACATAAAATTTAATTGCAAGAGAATTATGTGGATAGTTTGTCTCCTGATTACTAATCAGGAATGGACATGAAGATATTGGACCTACAAGCATGCACGTGCATGGACATATTTGTTGGTTTTGAAACCACAAAAAAAAAAAAAAAAAAAGTTAAGGGTTTTCTTTATACCAAATTTATTAATTTCTGTATTTTCTGACCCTTACCATTCTCCTTCCCATATAATTATTGTTTATAAATAGGTAAAAATTCCTGCTACGGATACAACAGATGCCTTGTTGGTTTTAATTGATATATCAAAGCCTGAAATTTAACTGGTTGTATTAGAACGTTGTCCTCCTTTTTTTTCTTTCTCTTTTCCTTTATCTTTTCAAATTTTTCCTGATTACCATAGTGATGGCTGATCCTAGATTTTGTATAGAATGATGGATGCTTTTGTTTTTGCTAAAGATAAACATTTGTTGGTAAATTGACTTGAATCAAGGATTCCTTTGTCTGCTACTGTGCTTGAACCTAAATTTCTGAATCGTGAATCAAGTAACTCCTGTTTTGTGAACAGATATGTAAAGACGGTTCCACTTGCGGCACAGATGCTAGACGTGAGAAGAAGTCAAAAGCTTGAAATGGTAAAAGAATTAAAATTTGAGAAAGCAAGATTCCAGCTTGAGGTAGAGATTGGTAAATCTCCACCTCTTTCTGATGAAGAAGTTTGGTGGGAGTTACGGCATAAAGCGTAAGCTTAGCACTCTTTTGTGTTCATTTTCACAAGATCTTGTTTGTGATACTATTTATTCTTCATTCATCTTCTTGTTGTGGTTGCTAAAATTGTATCAAGTTGAGTAAGGGTTAGATAACAGGAACTACTTATGCACAAAGAAAGTTAAAAGTAGCAAAACTTTAGAAAGAGTGAGAGATGAGTTTGCTACCCTTGAATGACCTCATAGAAGGGCCTGATTACGGCAGCAAAATAAAAAATAAAAATAAACGTAATGTTGTCACACGATATTACAGTAGTAAAATCATCCTCACAAACATCTGGTCATGTAGGTAATGTAGGTAATGTAGGTAATGTTGTCACATGATATTACCAACATTACCTACTTATGAGTTTCTGCATCTATAAAGATTTTAGTTTCCAGCTGTGAGGATTTTAGGCCATAAACATCTGGTCTTTTTTTTTTTTTTTTTTTTGATATATATTTGGTCATTAAAATGTCATGTGCAACTTTGTCAGGGGTTTGTATGGTGTGATGGCATATTACCGACCTACCATTGGTCTAATTGAGGCATATAGGCAAGGCCAAGGTTCTCAAGAGGCATAGTTAAGTTAAAACATCGTATAATATGATCTTGCATACACTCATAATTATCTAAGGAAACGACATATCATTGTGGTTGAGTGGTGTTATGTGTGTAAGAAGAATGAGGAGTCAAAGGATCATCTCTTACTCCATTGGAAGATTGCTGGTGCTCTTTGGAATACTATCTTTGACAATATAGAGCTAGCTTGGGCTATGCCTAGGAGTGATGGTAAATCTCTTTGCCTGTTGGAGAGCTCCAGGGGTAGGTTTCAGATTGATGCAGTTTGGAAGATGATTCCGCCTTGCCTTGAGTGGTGTCTCTGGAGGGAAAGAGATGATTTGAGGACTGTGAGAAGACCTTAGTGGAATTAAAGGCTTTAGTTGGAGGGTTTTTGCTGGGTTTTGTCATTTGCTTTATTCCTGTGGGGCTTCAGGTGGGTTTTGGGTGTCTTTAGGGTTTTTGTGGGGTCCTTGGTAGTTTCTGGTGGGTTTTGGGGGAGTTTTGGGAGGGTTCTTGCTGGGGTCTTTGCTATTTCTTGGGTTTTGGGCTTCTAAGAACTCCCTGCATATACGGCATGTGTACTTACGGTTGCCTTACATATTTTCAATAAAGTTCTTCATTACTTATAAAAAAAAAATATCAAAGGCTTTATTCTTTAAGACTCTTTTTCCTTGGGCTGCTGCCTAGATTTTAATATTTTGAATTATCATTTTTTTTAGATCTCTTTTCTGCTTCTAGCTAGGTTTCTTTTTTGTATACTCCCTGTGTACTTGGGTTGCCTCTTTATGCTTTTTAATGAATTTACGATTACTTATAAAAAAGAAGAAGAAGAAGATGTTATAGTGACAATTTTATGTTTAATATTTGTTGCCCCCAAAAAAGCTTTCTTTATGTTCTAGTCTTAAGAAAATAAATTTCCAATTTCAATTACTTTAATGCTATTTTTATGGGCTTCCTATTTGTTTCTTCAACAGATTAGAGTTGAGAGATGAGTGGAGGTTAGAGAACCGTAGAGCATTTGCCAACATATGGTCAGATGTGGTATTTGGGATCTCATTATTCATTCTTTTATACTTCAATCAGGCTAAAGTAAGTTACTATTGCTCTGTCACATCCTTTTTTTTTTTTTGCAAGAATTCTGTTTGCCTATTACTATTTACCACAAATTTTCTAATGCATCCATAGTGGTTTAGTGAATCCTAGTCTATGAGCTACTGCAGATGACAATAATCATAGATACTGCCTTCTGTCTACTGGCTGTACCATCCAAAATATGTTTGTTTTTGATAAGTCATTCAATCTCATTAGAAAGTGCAGAGGGGCACAACGATAGTACACAAGAAATATACAAGAGAAACCTCTTATTAAGCAAAAAAAGAAGAACAAAATTCCAAAAAAAATCAGAAACTAGAAAATTGCAAAGTATTATACGCTACTATCCATGTATGAAGAGATTTGAACATAATATATTTTAGCTCAACCACCAAAATCTCTTGATCTTCAAAGCTTCTTGCATTTCGTGTTCTCCAAATACACCACATTAAGCACAAAGGAGCCAACCTCAAAACTTTCAAAATATTACGACTTACCACCTAACCTCTCTAACTAACCAACAACTCTCTTACCCTTTTAGGCATAACCCAATCAACACAAAAAAGGTGGAAATGTGAACTTCATAATTATCTTGCCACTTCACAATGAAGAAGATGGTGATTAATGGACTCTACACTCTTCTTGCACATACAACACCAATCCACTACTCTGACGTTCCTTTTCCTCAGGTTATCCAAAGTCAAGATCTTTTCTAATCCCGCCATTCACACAAAGAACGCCACTTTAAAAGGAGCATTAGGTCTCCAAAACAGAACTAGTACGAATGGATAACACATGATAAATGACCTTACTTCAAACTTCGGCCTATTAAAGGGATCCAACATATTTTATCCTCGCCTCATTGCCTGAATATGATAGAATACAACAGTTCAAAGAAAGAAGAAACCAAATCCACTTCCCAATCATGCACTGGTCTAGTGAAAATATATATTCCATTGAAGGGTTCTATTTCGGAACTGCATATAATCCCCACTCATGCGTCCTTACAACGTGCAACACTTAACAAGTCCAGAAAAGATGTCTTGGTCCCATCGCACCTCGTATCTAACAAAACTCGAGAAAACTCCCCACCCCATCCTTATATTTTTCCACACTTCCACTTCGAAGGGCCCCATTAGGGCCTCGCTACCTCCTTGGAACACCAAGCTCCCCTCAAACTATCGTATTCAGTTTCTACCACCAATCTCCATAAAGCCTCCATCTATGTAGTGTATCACCTAACCATTTTCTCATAAGATCTCATTGAAACTGAATAAGTGGGATTGATTTAGTGATTGAACTGAACCAGGTCAGTTGTTTTATGAAGCAAAAATGTACAGCATAAGCATTTCCTACATATAGGAAGCTTTAAAGGATTATACGTTGTCATTGCCAATGTGAGTGGCTATATAGGGCCTAGATCTGCAGCTCATTATTTTGTCAAGAACTCTATTCTTGTTCATCTTGGTCCTAGGAGAAGCTAACTAGTGGCTAAATTAGAGGGTGCCTAGACTGATCTCTTGTCAACATAAAAATACAGCAGACTTACCATACCCAGTGAGCACATGCTTCAATTCTTCAGAAAAATTTTGTTGATATGATGGTATAGAAAAAACAGATGCATGCATCATAGTCTTAAAGTGGTAAGTTTTTAAACATGAGCATGAAAGAACATATGTCAAATCAATTTGGCTTTGTTTATGTTCAGAAATTGTCAAAAGATACTAAAGATCACTAGATCAAAAGGATGATTGGCATATAACTACATTGCTCAGTGGCAACATTCAGTAAGATGCAATTTGTATGCCTATACACCATATACTTGACATGTTTGTCCTTCACTAGGTAGTTTTCTGTGAACTTTATAAGCCATGAAATATGTGTGAATGATGAAACAGGAATTATAAATGTTATCCTGAAAGCAATATTCTTAAATGTATCTCTTCCCCCTCGTCCTCCCTCTCCATCTTAACAAACAATTGAACAAGTATATTGCAAATGGTCACCCTTCAGTACCTCATATCCATCTAATCTTACTATCTGCTCATTTCTACTCCTACTTTTTATTAAATTTACATTCCATATAATAACATCCACAAGCAACATGCACCAAGGGATCTCTTTTTGGATAGGTTTAGTGAGCTCATCCATCACCAAAAGCAAGTTTTTAAGGATCCACAGCCGATCCTTGATATAATCCTATGGTAATTGGAAACTCAGTCAGCATACTTCTATAGTTCTTACGGTAGTTATTGCTCCCTTATACATATCTTTGATAATATCAGTGTACATGACCAAAACACCCTTCTTTTCTAAGACCCACCACATCACGGCCAGGAGCGAAACTAGAACTTTTAATTTGGGGGGGTGAAATTAAAAAAAAAACAATATTTGGGGGGGGGCAAAAATCAATTTTTAAAGGTTTATTTTATAAAATATATATATAAAATTATTTTTTTGGGGGACCACCATATGCGGTGGTTCCGCCCCTAATCACGGCCCCTTTATTCTTATAAACGTAATATCTAATTATGCATACATATGAAAAGTGATTGTGAATTCTTCTTCTTATTATTTAGACACTATGTTATTAATGGTAGCATCTCAAACCATTTTCAATCATGGGATTCCCATTGAGATCCTTTATGTGGGTGCTGAATGGGTATTGCCTTTCACTATTGCAAGATGCTGAAATCTTTTCTCTATTCTTTTTCTGCTTAAAAGAGAATATCTTAAACTGCATCTAAGTTTGATGGATTTTTTTTTACTAATCATCAATTCTTCTCTTTCTTCCCTCACTTTTGCAGGTAGCTTTGCTGAAATTCACAGGTTACAAAATAATAAATAATATTTCAGATACTGGGAAGGCATTCTTAATTATTCTTATCACAGATATTTTTTTAGGGTAATATATTCTGGTCTTTATAAAATGTAACCATTAGTATGCATTTTCTGTTGAATTAAATATGACTAGTGCAATGAATTCATTATAGCGATGAAAATTAATGTGGCATTATTTGATGCTTACCAAAATATTGTTTACGGTTGATAATTTCAATTCTTTCCCTTGAAATTCATTTTTTATAGAAAAAATTTCCTTTTGTTATTTGTTCATGTTGTACAGCACATACAGATTGAAGTAGGTCAAAATGTTTTAGCTGAGTCATTTTAAAACCTTTTCCTCATGATCCAATCCTTTTTTTTTTCTTTTTTTTTCTTTTTTTTTTCATGTAATCTTGCCAAATCCCTTATTCTATTTCTATAACTTGGCTCATGTT
The DNA here is from genome assembly GCF_901000735.1 of Corylus avellana. Lineage (NCBI taxonomy): Eukaryota > Viridiplantae > Streptophyta > Magnoliopsida > Fagales > Betulaceae > Corylus > Corylus avellana. The sequence continues at coordinate 217,206 of NC_081548.1, forward strand.
GTGTGACTGATTTTCTGCTTCTCAAAATTTTAACTCTAACATGAGGTTATGGACTTGCAGGTATCACTCTGAATCTGGATGGCAGACTTTGTTAGAGATAATTGTTGAGCATTATGGGTTTGAGGTTGATCAGTCTACTATAACCATATTTATCTGCCTAATTCCAGTTATCATTGATGCGTGTGTGAAACTCTGGGTATGTTCTAGACTTGATATTTTGAACGATTTTATGTCTTCCTGTTGATTTTCATGTGAGTGTCGCTCTAGTCCCCATCATATAGTTTTTTTGATAGGTAGTTCCCCATCATATAGTTATTCCTCGTCACTGTGCTCCACAGCATTGTAAGGGGACTGAAGTCTTATTTCATCAAAACAACAAATACATTTCCTTTCTTTCTGAGTGGTGCTCATGTGAATGTGTCTCCGCATGCATATCTGACATGGCAAGCTCGTTGTAAAGGGTGCTGAACAGAAGAGTGTCTCCGTGTGTGCATGCACATGAAATGGGAAACTTGTTATGGTGTAAAGGGTGCTGAGTAAACCCTAGTAGTGGGTTTATAATATGACCTCCAATGATAAAATCTAATTGCCTCTCTAGGTTTATGCACACTTCCCGGAAAATTCTATTGTAAGACAGGGCATCATTGTCTATGGAGGAATAAGAATGCATAGTGAGATGACTGAATTATAGGAGGTGGAGACTTGCTAGAACTCTTAGCTAAAGAGGTAGGTGTGTGTAGCCTCAAGGATAGTTTCAGCAAGTGCACGTAATTGAAGCTTTCTGAAGAACCAAATAAAATCAATTTAGGCCATGGTGAAGCTTATAAAGGCCCTTTTCATAGCACCTACGTATTAAGTATACGATGATCTAAGTTCTAGAGATTATAAATTAGTCAGAATTGTAGGACGGTTTTAGAAAGGTGCTATCAAACCAATATGCAGGATTTTTGAAGCAGTCCTTAAAAAAAATCCTTGCTTTAAAGGGGCCTTTTTGTTCCAGGGAGACAATTTGAAATTGCTATTCTAATTTTGCACAAATTTGTTTCATAGAACTTTGATTGAGAAGGCCTTATGGTCTAGATCTGGATACAGCCATCAAAGAGGCATTCCGCTAACAGTTGCCATTGACAATGTATACCTAAAACTGGTTCTGCATGTTTTAAAGTTATCTTAGGGATGAGGAATAAACTTCAGTTAGAGTATTGTCCTTCATTGACTTAGAGGAGTTAATATGTTGGGTGTGGCTCTGGTACTTGACCTTTTGAATACGTCATTCTTTTGTCAAGTAGCACTTTTGGAGCTCAAGATTTCAAATACTTGATTCTTTTGTCAGGTAGCAACTGCAAAATAATGATGAACTTTGTATATGTTGATTATTAATTTCCTACTCCTAAACACTCCATTCCCAATTTAGTTATAAGTGGTGGGCTGGAAGTGCCTTGCATCTCCACATGTGCTTATCTTTCTTGCTAGCAAAATAAAAAATGTAATGTTGTTGTGAGATTATGCATTTCCTGATCAATTGTTTTGTTTGTGATTTCTGATGGATGCATCTCACAAAATTTATTTATTTTGTTTAATTAAAACCTTTAAGGAAAGTATATTCTTAAATTCTAACAATTTATTCATTGATAATCATGCTCTCTTATATATATGTAGTTTTGTTTCCATCTGTGATTGGTTTTATCTGATATTTGTTGTGCTTTTGGTACAGTTGTTTAAATTCCTTCCAAGGTTATCCCCTAAGGTGGCAAATATTTTCCGCGAAATGCAGCGTCACTAGTGAAAATTTTAATTAGGGTTTCCTCTGACAATTTGAGGAAATTCTAAAGGAAGGTAATTTGTATCAGCAACAGGAGAATTTTCTTCCTCAATCTTCCTTTTTTATAGAGAGGCGTATATGGTTTTGAATGTAGTTGGCTATTCTATGTAAAGCTAGGAGATTGTTGTCTTCCAAGCACCAATGATTCACTTGGATTATTGTAATATAGTGAAGATCAGTCTTTACTATGAAAAAACATAAAATTTTGTTCATCAATTATACCTTTTCATAATAATGATATAGAGACTGCCTTGTTTATAAGCCTTGTATTCACAATATCTTTATATTTGCTTTGCAATGCACTTCTCATTTCCAGGACTTGGCTCCTCAAAGAGGCAATATTGTAATTTGTAACACCCTTTTGTTCTATTTTTCTTTTTTTGGTATCTTGCCATGTTAGATAATACTCACAACTGGGAAGGTAAGATGCCATCAGAGCACTTTATTTGGACAACGTTTTAATTCAAACTAGGTGGAGAAATTCCTTCAACCCAATTTAATTAACATTTGTCTTTATGCTTCCTCTTTCCTCTTGTTTAGATGCATGTGTGAAGTACATATTCTAACATCATATATCAATTTATATTAAAAATATATATGTTAAAATCGTATGCTTGAAGGACATTAAATGTGATTGGAGTTTAAGATGTTGGTAGGTAATACGATTAACCGTTAACAAGCAAATTTCAAGTAATTTTGTTATTCAAATTGCTAGTAATTCAAGTAATAAATGTGAGAGAATTTTTATGAGACTTATCTTCCCGAACAAATCTCGAGCAACCTATTCACTTGTTAGGGCATGTGAGTTTCATAAATGCTTCCTCGTATTAGCTACCAAATTGTTATTAATTTAGACAGCAAATTACTGAAAATTCAAATCGGTTACTTGTCCAATAGGTTTTGGTTTCTAAGCTACACTGCCCCTTCTTTGTTTGTAGCCATTTAGCTTTCCGGGTGTGTTTGATATTTATAATTTTTTTTTTTTTTTTTCTGGAATAATCGCGTACTTTGGTTTGCTATGTCAACTGGTTAAGTAGCTCCGTAGCATTAAGGAGCACAAATTGATGAGGGTGGTCCAATAAGAAGCTAAACAGATTGATGATGAAGGTTTTTTTGTTTTAAGCAAAAAATGATAGGCCAGGGAAATCAATTGTGGCTATTTTACTTGGGCGTGATCATAGTAGCATCTACCCACTGGGAGCCGCACATGAGGGGCTTAGACGGTGGAAACTGCAGATGTTCTCTCAAGTTCGACTGAGCTATAACCTGACCTAGCCCCACCAAGGCATCAATGAGAACCAATGTGGCTAATACTAATAAGACATATGTGAGAATTCTCTATTGCGGAGATTTGAACTCATATCCAAGTACATGCCTAACCACTTTGAGAATTTTTTTGAGCCATTAAACCACTACTCTTAATAGTCGATGACAAAAGTTTTACTTGTAGTGCCAACCTGCCTAATTAAAGCCTTCAAACCACCACATTACATGTTTTATTTATAACAACAAAACGCCAATCAAGCTGTAATGAGAGAGAGATACAATGCTGACACCTGGCACTGCCCCACGAATGGATCAATTATTGAATGAATTAATGGCGATATATTATTGAATGAATTAATGACGATGCTATGCATATTATGACAACTTAAACCCAACTTTGGCCAAACTTTTAGACCAAATTTATCTCTCTCTCTCTCTAGTTTAACGTTCTCTCTCTCCTCCACATGAAGTTTTTTTTTTTTTAAAAAAAAAAAAAACTTAAGAGAAAAATTGGGCCAAAGTTTGGTTTAAGTTGTGCCTTTATCATTTTCTGCATATTCTTTATTTATTGTGGGGCTAAATATGCATCCATATACTTTAATGCTCATAATTATATTATATTAATTATGCAATGCCACTTTTATATTGAAAATATATTTTTGTTCCTTTAAAAAGTAAAACGACAAAAATATCATCAAATTCAAATAAACTGGAGATGATATGTTTCCATTTACACGGAAATTAGTTTTTACTAATTGCTCACCCATACATTGAGTAATTCAAGTTTTGCTGCATTTACTCCACAAACAGCATATAACGTGCAATTGTTTTCCACGTGGGCGACTGTGGAATTAATCAAAAGGGATGCCTAAAAACAAAATCTCTCTCTTTTTCTAGTTTTCTGTTCCGTGAATGATTTTTGCAATTACAAACACGTAAAAGAGATAGATTTTAGGTTTTGAGAAACCCATACTTTAGATTCTAATGAAACTTAAATCTTTTAAATTTTGAGAAAACTTAAAACCCTTTTTCAAACTCAAGGTTCTAGATTAATTTGGCTTACTCTTTATTAATCAATCACCCTTTAAATAGGGGCCTCAACTAGTATATGAATCAAAGTAAAAGACTTTGAGATAAACTCCGACTCTAACATGGAGATAAATTCGTACAATTACTTAAAGATAAACTCCTACATTCTGAATGCATTTCTTATAGAAATTAAAAATTACTTGATTTTATTTGTTATTGAAAATTTGAAACTATATATATCCCCTGCATATACTACCCAAGTCTAACAGAATATTATAAAAAAGAAAAAAAAGAAAAAGAAAAGGGGGTCTAACAGAATATTAGACGATATATAGATGACTGCAGGTTTCTCAGCTTCATGGAGAAAGGCTAGTCCTTTTGCAGCACCAAATTAATACAATTTAATTTTATTCTAACGGCCGGCCACAACTCTTTTATTTTAACTTGGCGGGCATGCCCCCTCGTCGGACACTACCTGGCTCTACCACTGTGTGTGAGGGACTTCATTCGAATGTGGAATATGTACGTGTATTTTGTTTTGTTGTAATAGCAAACACCACCACGAATTGTAAAGAGATTGTACGTAGCGTAGGGACATGAGACCAATGTGAAACAACCGGTCAAAGAATATTCTAGAGGCATGTTTTTATGTTTTCTAACAATTGCTAATGTCAAAAGGCCAACTAATTTTCAATACTACGTGTTAGGTTATGCTTCCTTTTTTTTTTGGGAATATTAATTGTTGAAAAGATAAAAAGGAGAAGGAAAAAAAAAAAATGAGCAAAGGAAATTAATATCAAAGAATTAGTAAGTAAAGAGTAATACTAGAAACTACGTTTTTATGGCGTCTAATTAATATTTTTATAGTATTGTTGATGTGTTAGTTCCAATCACTTATTGAATAAGTCATTGTTAAAAAAAAAATGCAAAATGCAAAATGAGTCATTATATATATCCCACCACCCCCCTTCTCATTTCTTAAATGATATAGCTAGCTAGGGTGGTGGAGCCGTGGCTGTAGTAGAGTATTAAAGGGATTGAGTGGGTGATGATGTAGAGATAGTAGATACGACTCTCAGGCTTCAGGCTTCAACAATTCATGCTTTCATCTAAACACCAAACCAAACTTGGAATCAATTCTTCATGAAAAGGATGTGTCTACGGTATGTGTGTGTATATATATATATATGTTTGCGATGCAGGCACATGAATCTTCATCATCTATGACAAACTTGATCACTAGTCTATTTATACCGCTAGCTAGCATGCACCCATGTACAACATGCATCAGCAATCAGCATGCCTAAAACGTGTTTTAGCTCAAAAAAAAAAAAAAAAAAAAAAACGTGTTTAGTCGAGTTTCATTTCAAATAAATTAAAATATTTGATGTATGTTTGTTAATGTATTTTGAGGGGGGTTTTTTATTTTTTATTTTTATATACATATAATTTTTTATTTGAAAAAAGTGGTCTAGTACTAGACCACTTTTATATACATATAATTATTCTAGTACTAGAATAATTATATAGATAAAAACAGTTTAAACTTTAAAGTGTTCTATATTTTGATTTTTTTTTGTTTTTAGAACATGAAAAAAAAATTATTGTTTTGGGTGATGAACAGTATGTAAATATATAAGATAAATTGTAACTCAAACAATAGAAGAAGTTCTTCCTGAATTGAAAAGAACGGATAAACAAATTTCAAATAGAAAACTACGAATAAAAAAGAAGGGAAAAATATAAAAAAGTCCCCTAAACTACTAGCCGTTTGCAATATATCCTCATAATGTTCAAAAGGTACTAAAGTAAAATCAATTTGTTTGTTTGAAGGGTTTAGTACCTTTTTTTTTTTTTTTTTTTTTTGGGAATATCTCAAGAATCGTACTTCTAATTTTACTTTAATAAGAAATAAAACAATTTGTAATTTAGGTCAAATACAATGATTAATTATTTATTATTTATTTTAAAAAAACATTTTTTTTTTTTTTACTAACCCATTGGTTTTTTTTTTTTACAATTATTTTATTATTTTTATTTGTTAAAAAAATAAGGGTATTATAGAAATATAAAAAAATAAGTGGCATTTTTTTTTATACATTTTGATAGTTTAGAAGCTACTTTAAGTAGTACATTTTAAATATTAGGTGCTTATTGCAAACTAATGGTAATTTGTGAGTTTTTTTATATTTTTCTCAATGTAATTAATATCACAAAATACATTTAAAGTAAGAGCATATTTAATCTTCCGACAAACGGGGTAAAAGTGTCCAAAACTAAAATGAAATTACAGTTTTGCCCTTATGAATCAAGGGACCCAGGATCCCATTCCAAATTTCCAATCTTCCGGTGGAGTCACTTTCCACGGCCCGGCTCATCTTAAAGTCTCCAAAATATACAAAATCACCCACCGTTCATCAGAGAAGGTGGCTGAGGGGCACTTCTGTAGTTCTCTCCTAACACTAAGGCCCTAAGGGCACATGCTTCAGTAAACAACATCTTTCTGAAAGCAAAAGCATCGGACACGTTGCATCACATAATTGAGTGGGACACAAACAATTTAATCCCCATGCTGGTAACGTTAATAGTTATCTACAATACTATAAATAGCAAGAAATCTGTGGACTTCCTTTCCTCCTGCCTCTCACCACTTTCCACTTTTGGTACAGCCCAACACCTTCACTGATTCCACTCGCCTTCTGACTCAGTCCATATGGCCTGAGCCAGTGGCTTCCAGCACCCGTAAGTCCTCAAATTTCTTGCCTCCTCTCTGTTAGAAATGGGTTTTGCTCTGATTGTGACAATTTCTATTTTCTACTGGATTTCTTTTTGGTTTTTGGAATTTTAATTTTGAAACCCTAGAAATGGGTTTATTGGAAAATGGGTAAAAGGAAAAGGTTTTAATTTTTTTTTTTTCTCTTGTTTTTAATGATTTTCTGCGTGAAAGTAAAGTAAGCCCTTGAGCTCAGAAGGCTGCTGCTGTAGAAAGAAACTTAAAGATGGGTTTTTTTATTGGTGAATCAATGAATGGGGAATGCTCAGGAAAAAAAAAAGGATGGGTATAAGAGTAACTCCTTAGTAATACTACACATGGTGGTGCCAAGCTTTAGAATGGTCCACTCTATAACTATGCATCTGTATGCATGTATATATGTATGCATATGAGTATGTATGTACACATATATGTTACTTTACTGGTATGGACAATGAGAACAACTGTATAGTAATAAATGGGTTTCTAAAATTTATCATTTCGGGGTAGAATCTGCATGTGGGTAGTTGGGACAATGTTTTTAGTATTAAATATTTGGGAATCTATCCCTTTTCTTCTGGTGGGGTGATAAAATTAATCTATCAAAAAGTTTTGAGAATTTTGTTTTTGGTTGTACTTAAGACACTTGTTTTGAGATATTTTTGAGCAGGAAGCAAATTATTGAGTGGTTTTGTGTGAGAGCTGCATGCCTGCATGGATTTGTTGAAGCAAGTGGTTGTAAGTTATGATAGACATGGTTGTATAAGATTGGGCCAAGGATTCTTAAGCCTTTCTTCTGCACATATGTTTTTCGTAAGTTTGTGCAATGATGGGAGCAGAGTTTCGTGGGTTTTGTGCCGAAATTCTTGAAGTAATGATGCATCAGGGTCTAGATGAATGAGTTTAGCCAAAGATCCTTTAGCTTGGTATACACTGACAAAACTGCCACAGTTATGTTTATATTCGTGCTTCTCTATTGCTTGGACTAGGTTTCTCATCTCATGTAGATATCTAAGCTAATGTAGAATGAGGGACTATTGAAAACACGTTTTTTTATGGGACCATGTAAGTTCATTTATACATGTGCACCTTAGGACACCTCTCTGTCAAACTTATAGGAGATAGAAGCGTGATCAATTATGTGCAATAATTGTTGTTGGGAAAGAAGTGACACAACTCATTAATTGTAGCTACAGGATGATAATGTTTGACTAGGATGCCCATTAAATTGCTGCTTTAAGGGTAGCTTTTGGTTAAGACGGTGACCCTTTCTATAGCATTGTGTTATTATCTTGCCAGAAATTTTTGGGGGTGGGGAGAGAGGCAAAGACACAGAGGGAGGGTGTGAAGTTTATTTGTAGAAGATATAAAAGTAGAGTCAGTCAGTCAGTCTTTTTGTGCTGTAATTCAGCGCTGTATCAACAAAAAGGTTATCTTCTGGCTAATTACATTCTTAAGAAACGATGTGGTAAATAGGGTTTTCTGAGACAATGGATATTAATAAACACTTACTGTGAAGTTCAGAAAAAAAAAAAAATAAATAAAAGAATAAAAAAAAAAAAATAAATAAAATGCTACCTTTTGCTGTATTGGTTTAAATCTTGATTCTGATTGAGTAGGACTTCTTTATTGATTCTAGCTCGGAATGACAGTTACAGTTTTAGTTTGGATATTCTAAATTGCTACCCTTTTACTGTATTGGTTTTGACTTTTTATGGTGTGTGAGTAGGATTCTGTTGTGTGGCTTGGAAGGGTCTGGAGAGCATAGTGTTTGAGTGGTGACTTTGTGGGTAATGGGTTGGCAGAACCATTGTGATGAGATGTGCTTGACAGTTTTGTCTTGGCCAGAATGGGAAGGAGAAAGATCCACATGGAGGCCTCTGACAGATTGAATTTCACTTGTTTGTTTGGTGGGGAGGGAGATTAGGAATTTAATGGGACAAAGGCACTGAAAGTAGCATATTCAATGGGACGGCAACTGTTCTTGTTTGGTTACTTCATTTTTTGGTTTTTACTTTATTCTATGGGTCTCTTCTAGACTCGGGGATCAGAGGTTCTTATCTGGTCTGTTTGAAGGGAACAACAGAGAAATTTGCTACCTACTCTTAGATGTTGATGCTCAAGGAGAGGGGAAGGGAGAAACGTCGCAATTCCAAGATTTGAGTTGAAGGTAACCTCTTTACTTGAGCTTTATATGTCAGAGCATAATGGACAAGTCACATGTTTATTTAATTGTTCTAATTTCTAGTCTTTACACTTTTCCTTCAGATAGCGCATCTTATCAAGAGTGTGATTGTTGATGGCCCTCTGCATTAGCTTACTTGCTTTCAATCATTTTGGCAAAGCTTCCTTCTGGTGGCTACAACTTTTGACCAAATTGAGCTATTGTGTGCAGGATCCAGCGTTCGAAAGAGAGAGTTTTATGCACATTGAATCTAGAACAGATTGTGAATTTTGCACAGGTCTTGTTCTGAGATGGACTGGAACTCGAAAACTACCTCGGAGTGGGACTGGGAGAAATTAGCAGGGTTCAGTTCTAAGTCAATTGATATTCCAGAATTGGTACAACCATCAAATCATGAGATTGAAGGAGATGGAGGGGTCGATAATGGATCTGTATATTCATCTGGAGGTGGTGGTGGTTTCTCAAGTTCAGATTTGGGGCATGGTTCTTCATCTAGGAGCTCCATCTCTGCTTCAGCCGATTCATCTTCCAAGGAGGGAAGTAAGAGATATGGGATTGTTGATGGATTCCCTAAAGATTTTACTGAGAAAAAAGAATGGTCCAGGGTGGACAGTACTGAGAATTATCCATCTCTGGGGGCTTCTGTCAGCTCAGGTGAACCAATAATTGGTTTGAAGCTTGGCAAACGAACTTATTTTGAAGACTTGTGTGCGGCAAGCACCACTAAGACATCAACTATACCTGTGGTTCCTACATCCTCAGCTGTTCCCACAAAGAGGTCTAGGGCATCTTATCAGAGCACTCAAACCCCACGTTGCCAAGTTGAAGGATGCAACCTTGACCTAAAGTCAGCTAAAGATTACCATCGCAGGCATAGAATCTGTGAATGCCACTCAAAAAGCCCAAAAGTCATTGTTGCTGGAATGGAGCGTCGGTTTTGCCAACAGTGCAGCAGGCAAGTTTATTTGGATCTTGATCTTATAAAGGGTACATTATCAGTGGGGATCTTGATTTTCTTCATAGTTTATCTTAGTGTCTTTTTTGCATTTTCAACACTTCTTGATGCTAAGCTTTTGTTTAAGCAAAATCTCAGGTTATGTTATAATCAAGTGAATTTGTTGATGTGACAATTGGTTTGTAATGTTACAGGTTCCATGAACTGTCAGAGTTTGATGATAAGAAGAGAAGCTGTCGTAGACGTCTCTCTGATCACAATGCACGGCGACGTAGGCCACAGACGGAGGCAATCCAGTTTGATTCTTCTAGACTGTCTTCATCATTATATGGTGCTAATTTTTAATTCTTAAAATTTCAATACTTTTTATTTATCCCAGTAGTTATAGAACTGAATTGAATCCACACTTCATCTACTGTCTACATGCATTTAAGCCATTTTTTGATGTTAAAATTGTCTATTGGAATGGTAAATTTTCTTATTCTTTAAATCTTCTTCTCCTCTAAAAGTGCCTATTTGGGTTATTATATATATGTTATGGAAACATTTTTTTTTACACAATTTATTTCTAAAGACCAATGATATATATTTGTTTTATTATCTTCCCCATATAAACATTTTTTCTGATTCATAACCAATCACCGAATCAAGGTCACATATTTTTTGGTTTTGGGGTTTAAATGTACAGATGGGAGACAGCAGATGAATCTTGTGTTGAATAGGGTTCCATTGTCAACTGCAAATCCAACGTGGTCAAGTGCATGCAGCTATAATAAAGTTACACATGCCGAAGATTCTGTAGCTAGACCTACAAAAACCGGCGGCATTGATAGGCAGCTGAAATTGCTCTCAGATGAGATGCCAGGTGCTCCTTCTATGCTACAAACAGATTCAATCAAGATGTTGTCTTTTGAAGGCAGTACGCCTCGAGTCCTTAGTCAAGGTATCTTTCCTTGCTATTATATAAAACTTTTTGTATCGCTGGAACTCTTAGACATAAATTTTAATGTCTTGGCTGAGTTATAATTTCAAATATACCCTCAAATGTGCTCAGATTTCCAAGAAAACAGGCAAGTTAATATTTATCTTTGGAAAAATTTGCACACGGCCATATATAAGAAAGAGTCGTCGTTATTACAATGAATGATTATTTCCCCGAAATTTTAATCCGATATTACATTTATCTGCTCCTCTCTGATGCAACTCCATTATATTTATTTTCCCAAAAATCTATGGTTCATAATTAACAACTAGTTCTTCCTCCCCTCTGGCAAAATAACAGAAGAAAAAAAAGAGAGACCAAAATCCCACAAATCAGGTTAGGTTGCTGTCTTTGATTCTATTTCCATCAGGTAGCAACATCGCTTTTGTCAACACAAATTTTACCATCGCCATCATTGGCTTGGAAACTCTACTACCTCTTCCATTACCATGAACATTGTTTTCATTGCAGTCCCACTGTCACCAATCCTGTTATTTTTTTGATAAGTAAATGTATTATAAAGAAAAGGCGCAAAGGGGCGCAACCCATTTACACGGGCGGTATAAAAAGAGAGCGCCTAAGAGGGAGAGAAATGAAAAAGAAAATCAGAAAAGCTAATCTCTATAGGAACTAGCCAAGTGGCCGTCCAAGAGTAAAGAGTAAAGAGGAAAAAATGGGTCAGTTCCTCTATAGTCCTAGTGGAATTATCAAAACATCTAGCATTTCTTTCATTCCATATACACCACATAAGACACAGAGGGATCATCTTCCACACAACTGCGCTCCGGGATCGTCCTCCCGACCACCAACTCTCGAACAAAGCTCTCACCCTGCAAGGCATGACCCAATGCAAGCCAAACCGACTAAAAATCGAATGCCATAGAGCACTAGCGAGCTCACAATGTAGAAGAAGATGATCGACTGTCTCTCCGGACTTCTTGCACATACAACACCACTCCATAACCACTATATTCCTCTTACGCAAATTATCATGTGTCAAGATTTTGCCTAGAGCCGCTGTCCACCCAAAAAAAGCCACTCGCATAGGAGCTTTAGTGCGCCAAATGCTTTTCCAAGGAAACACCTCTTGACTGGATTGGGACAAAGCCTTGTAGAGCGACTTAACCTCAAACTTTCCTTTCTTAGATGAAATCCAGCACATACGATCTGCCACTCCTATGGAAATCTTGCAAGAATACAACCGATCAAAGAAAGGAGAAACCATATCCATCTCCCAATCTTGGACGGGCCGAACAAAAATGACATTCCATTCAACTCTCCCACTCCTCCAAGTAAAATTATCCTTCACCCAAGCTTCTTTGTGTCTGGCGATATTAAATAAGGACGGAAAAGTTTGCTTCAAGGGACTCTCCCCACACCAAATATCATGCCAAAAACGAACTTTCGAACCCTCCCCCACCTCGAAACGAATCTCTTTGGCAAAAAGATTCCAACCTTGACGAATGTGCTTCCATAGGCCCACACCATGGGCACCCGACACCTCCTTAGTGCACCACCCTCCTTCCTTGTCTTCATATTTAGCTTTGATAACCTTACTCCAAAGAGCCTCACTCTCATTCGCATATCTCCAAAGCCATTTTCCCAAGAGAGCTTGATTAAAAAGGTGTAACTTCCGAATGCCAAGGCCACCATAGCGAAGGGGACGACACACTTGATTCCAACTTACAAGATGCATCTTAGACTCCTCACCCATTCCTCCCCACAAGAAATCTCTTTGGACTTTCTCAATCCTTTTAGCTACACTTATAGGAAGCGGAAACAGAGACAAAAAGTAAGTCGGAAGATTAGCCAAAGTGCTCTTAATAAGAGTTAGGCGACCTCCTTTAGAGAGGTACATCCTCTTCCAACCCGCCATCTGGCACTCCAACTTTTCAATCACTTCATTCCACATAACCGTATCCTTGTACGACGCCCCAAGAGGGAGACCCAAATACTTCATAGGCAGCTCGGCAACACTACACCCAAGGATACTAGCTAAAACCCCCATATTCTCCACCTCTCCAATAGCCACAATCTTTGATTTTCCCAAATTCACTCTCAAACCCGATACAGCTTCAAAACATAAGAGGATGAGACGTACATACCGGACTTGCTCAATGGACGCTTCACAAAATATCAAGGTATCATCCGCAAATAAAGAGTGGGAGACCATCAGCTCCGATAACACCCTATTTCCCACCGAGAACCCAGTCAAGAGGCCTTGTTCTACCGTCGTATTCACCATTTTACTCAAAGCCTCCATCACTAGCACAAACAACAAAGGAGAAAGAGGATCCCCTTGCCGGATTCCCCTCGAACTATTGAAGAAGCCTTCCGGAGAACCATTCACAAGGATGGAGAATCTTACCGACTTAATACACCACTCTATCCACGCCCTCCACCTCTCTCCAAAACCACCCCTATGCAGCAAATACAAAACAAAATCCCAATTGACATGGTCATAGGCCTTTTCCAAATCCAATTTACAAAGAATACCCGGCAATCCTGATTTCATGCGACTATCCACGCATTCATTGGCAATGATAATGGAATCAAGGATTTGCCGACCCCCGATAAAAGCATTTTGAGAATAGGAAATAACCTTTCCCAAAACAGTTTTCATCCTATTGGCAAGCACCTTAGAAACAATTTTATACACCCCTCCCACCAAACTGATAGGCCTAAAGTCCTTCATCTCCACCGCTTCCGCCTTTTTCGGAATCAAGGAAATAAAAGTTGCATTCAAACTCTTCACCAGATGACGTCTTCGGTAGAATTCAGCAAAGACCGCCATAACATCTTGTTTAATAACCCCCCAACAAGCTTGAAAGAAAGCCATAGAAAAGCCATCTGGACCCGGGGCCTTATCACCATCCATGCCCTTAACCACCTCCCACACCTCCTTTTCCTCAAAATCTCTTTCTAACCACCTATTGTCCTCCTCATCAATAGACAAAAAGGGCTGGTTATCCATTCTCGGACGCCAAGTGCATTGTTCCGAGTATAAACCTTGATAGTACTGAACTATGTGATCTTTTATTACAACTGGATCCTCGGATAATTCCCCATTTATACGAAGCACTTCTACCCGATTGCCCCTACGATGAGAATTAGCCATCTTGTGGAAGAAACGAGTATTTCGGTCCCCCTCCTTGAGCCACAAAGCTCTCGATTTTTGTCTCCAATGAATTTCCTCACACAGCAAGGTGTTCTCCAATTCTTTCACCAAGTCTGCCTTCCGAATCTTCTCCTCCTGACCTAAACCTCTCGACTCTGCCACCTCATCCAACTCTTCAATACCTCCCAACAACTCCTTCTTCTTCCTCCCAATATCCCCAAACACCTCCTCATTCCATTTTTTCAAGTCCACTTTAAGTGATTTCAATTTATTAGCAAGCACATAACTAGGTAAACCCTCAAACGAATACTTCCCCCACCAAGAAGAGACCTTCTCCACAAAACCCTCTGCTTTAAGCCACATATTTTCAAATTTAAAAGACTTATTACCTCCGCAAGGGGTCCCACAATCCAATAATAAAGGAAAGTGATCGGAAAGCAAGCGCTGAAGTCGCCTTTGTGACACTACTGGGTAATGATCTTCCCATTCCGGGGAAAGCAAGAACCGGTCAATCCTCGACCAACTCTCATTTTCTTGATTATTAGACCAAGTAAATTGACCCCCCATCATCGGAATATCCACCAAATTGTTCTCTGAGATGAAATCTGAAAAATCCATCATGCCCGAGGAGTAATACGAAGCGCTAGATCGCTCGCTTGGAAAGCGTACAATATTGAAATCCCCACCCAAGCACCAAGGGACCTCCCACCCACTCATTAAACCAGCCAACTCTTCCCAAAGATCCCTTCTCTCTCCTTCCTCATTTGGCCCATACACCCCCCCAAACGCCCAAACCCAATTATCCTCCACATTTTGAAAAGAACAAGCCAAAGTGAAATTCCCCACCCACTCCTCCTTACACTCCACTACCCTCCTATCCCACATCATTAACATCCCTCCCGACAAACCATTTGAGCCTTTGTGCTTCCACCCTACATGTTGACCTCCCCAAAGACTATGAATCACCTCCCGGGACAAAACCTCCATCTTAGTCTCAATCAAACACACTATATCCACTTTCCATTCTTTCAAGAGCCCCCTTATTCGTAACCTTTTTTTGAGGGCATTCAACCCTCTCACATTCCATACTACAATGTTAAGCTTCATGATCCACCAAGTCTCCCCTCTCACCTTCCTCTACCTCCTCTCTTCCATTGGATTCAGAAACACTATACCAGGACTTGTTTTACTGATATCATTAGATGAGTTCTTTAATTCTAGAATTTATTTCTTAGTTCAAGATTCCTATGTGGTCTTGATGGGTAGTTGGTTGTTGTAGATGGAAGTATTTGGTGTCAGGAGTAGCTAATCGTTCACCAAGGAATTAATGGAATTTATTTAGAGTTTAATAGGCAATCTGCTCACAAGTTTTATGTTGTGTAGTGCTAACTTCATTGAAAATATAAATATAATTTCAAATCAATATCTTAATCATCAAAGTTCTTTGAAGCAATATTAATTGAAAAACTTGGTTGGAAATGAAAGCCTATTGCAACTCAGACCCTCCAACATTAGTCATTAATGTATCTTCGAAATTAATGTTTGAATTCATGGTACAAATTTTACACTGCTTTGGTATCTCTTGAAACAATTTAAGTGAATTTCCAGTGTTTTTCTATATTGGTTTCATATGATATAACATGACATTTATGAGTGTTTATTTCCTTATGCATTAACAAAAGAAGGGATTTCGGCAATCCTGATTATCAGATTTTGCGATTTTAAAATTATTCTTACATTCAATTTTGTTCGTGAACTTTTGCAAATCATATATTTGACTAGTGTTGACCACCTCTGCCACATTACCTCAAGCACCACCAAACCACTCTACCACTTTCCCCACCTCCACCATTTTTGTTACATCTTATTAGATTTTGAAGTCCTAATTTCTTAAGAACACAAACTAGAAGATTCTTTGAATGGGTCTCACCAATTATGCATCTTTTCAATAAAACTTTCTACACAAACAACATATATTTAAATCCAATGGTTTATTACCTTTATTCTTCCACCTCTCCTTTACTCACTTGTTCAAGATTTTTTTTATTTTTCTAATCATGTAGTTATCCCCAAAACCCATTGGAATAGTCTTAATTTCTGTCTTTGTTTAATTCTGTAACCAGTTATTTGTTAGTTCTGTGACCGGTTCTTTGTTAGTCAGGCTTTTCATTTTCTTCCTTCCGCTTGTTCACTTTCTTCTTCAGCTTCTTCCACCTGCTTTGATACCACTGTGTGAAAACAGCTGCCTTCTTAACATTGTTGATGTTTCAAGCAAAATTATTGAGTTTTAATTTTTTTGGTAGGCTGCATGGGCTCTTGTTTGAAACCAGCGAAAATCCTTTCTTTTGATCAAAGCACTAGAATTTTGAGACTCCACCTTGGCCTTTTCTTTCATTGGTAAAATTAACATGTACAGAACTGAACCAGCTGCATACTGACTTAGAAAACATAAACTGAGACTTGATCTGAAATTAACTCTACAATGCCCCAAGAGGGCCCACATGACTTTATCTATCCCAAATCAAGCTTGAGCTCTGCTAGCCGTTTCTGCCTCTTTGTCTTCAAGATTTCTGCGTCCATGTTTTTCATGTATAAGACAATGGAGAGTTTTGGTTGTATGCTTTGTGTATAAGTGCTTTGCGGTAAATTTTTATTGAAAATATATATGCAAGACAGTGTGGCTAGGCTGCACAAAAACCAAATCTTGCAGAAGGCTAAGAAAAGTCTGGAAGCAATTTAGTCTATGTATTATCTTATCTATCTGTCATTATTTTTTTTTTTGATAAATAAGTAATTCATTGAAAAGCGTAGAGCAATGCAACCCTAGTACACAGGATATATATAAAGAAAGGCCTCACTAAAGGCAAAAAGAGGAACATAAAGACAAAAATTGAGGCATAGTGTAAAACTGAGACACATTAAAAGCGTCTGCCCAATAAAACAGAGTCTAGATAAACAGCTTTTTGAGCTCATCCAGCGTCCTTTCTTGATCTTCAAAACATCTTGCATTCCGCCCTCTCTAAATAGTCCACATTAGACATAGTGGGGCTATTCGCCACACCTCCTTTGCTGCCTTTGCTTAACTATTACCTCTCTGACCGTGCCAACAAGCTAACAAATCTGCCACCCTTCTAGACATGACCCATGTGACATCAATTGAGTAAATAACACACTCCATAAAGCTCATGCTACTTCACAGTGAAGGAGAAGATGGTTGACAGATGTGTCACTCTGCTTACACATACTTCCACCACAATGATACCTCCCTTACGCAAGTTCTCTGAAGTCAGAATCTTTCCAAGAGTTGCCGTCCACACAAAGAAACTTACTATCAATAGAACTTTAACTTTCCATACATTACTCCACGAGAAAGAGGAAGCTACCACATCTGTCCCCGAAGAAGAAAGCATGCGAAAAAAAGACCTCACCTCAAAAATCTTTCATTTGGAAGGAGTTCACCACATGCAGTCCACCCCCCCAGTCGACTATGAAAGGCATATAACTTTCCAAAAAAAGTCATCACCACCTCTACCTCCCAATTCTGGACCGCTCTTAAAAAAGGAACATTCCACTGTATAACACCATTGGACAGCTGCATATGATCCCTAACCCATACCTCCTTATTACTCGCAATTCGAAATAATTCAGGAAAAACTTCCTTCAAAGACTGATCCCTACACCAAGTATCATGCCAAGACCTAATGTGGGAACCATCTCCTATTCCAAATCTAATAAATCTCAAGAAAAATCCTCACCCTCTCCTAATAGGTTTCCACATGCGAAGTCCATAAGGGCCTTCCACCACCTTCGTACACCAACCACCATTCATGCACCCATATTTGACCTCAACAACCAACTTCCAATACGCTTCCCTTTCTGTAGCATATCGCCATAACCATTTTCCCAATAAAGCGAGATTGAAATTGCACAGGTTCCGAATTCCCAAACCACCTCCTTGCATGGGAGAGCAAATTTGAGACCATTTCACTAAGTGGAACTTAGGGTCCTCATTGAGACCACCCCATAGGAAATCTCGTTGTAGCTTCTCCAATATGTTCGCCACACTCACAGGAATAGGGAATAGAGACAAAAAAATACGTAGGAAGGTTGAACAAAGTGCTTTTAATCAGTGTGATCCTCCCGCCCTTTGATAAATATAGTCTCTTCCAACCCGCCAATTTCCTTCCTATCGTCTCAACAATACCTGTCCAAATGGTGGTAGACTTGTATGGCGCCCCCAGAGGAAGACCCAAATATTTCATAGGTAATCCTGCCACCTTGCAACCAAAAATACTCGCCAGCCCATCAACATCCTTTACCTCACCAGTTGGAACAATCTCAGACTTCAGCAAATTAATTTTTAACCCCGAGACAGCTTCAAAGCATAGAAAAAGACTGCAAATTTCGGAGTTGGTCGTCGTTTGCCCCACAAAATATCAATGTATCATCAGCAAACAAGAAATGTGAGACACTGAATCCGGGATTATTTCTTGTTCCCACTGAAAAACCAACAAGAAGGCCACTATGTTCTGTAGCCACCATCATTCTACTCAGTGCCTCCATAACAATAACAAATAGGAAAGGAGATAGCAGAGCCCATTGTCTTAAACCTCGAGTACTACTAAAAAATCTGAGGGTCCTCCATTAATCAAAACTGAATCTCGAACTGTAGAAATACAAAAAGCTATCCAATCTCTCAATTTCTCCCCAAACCCACTTTGTTGCAATATGAATAGTAAAAAATCTCAATACACATGATCATACGCCTTTTCTAGGTCCAACTTACATAACAAATTGGGTTACCCAGATCTGAGACGGCTATTAATGCATTTATTAGCTATCAGAACTGAATCCAAAATTTGTCTCCCCTTAATGTACGCATTTTATGACTTCGATATGATCTTCTCTAACACTGTTTTCAATCGATTTGCTAACACTTTAAAAATCAATTTGTACGCAACACCCACCAAATTTATAGGTCGAAAGTCCTTTAGCTTGTCTGCCCCTGCTTTCTTAGGAATTAGCGCTATAAATGTTGCATTCAGACTTTTCTGAAAACTCCCCTTGCTATGGAATTCTCTGAAAACAGCCATTATATCTGCTTTAATCACTCCCTAACATGTATGCACAAAACCCAAGGAAAAGCCATTAGGACCCGGTGGCTTGTCTCCTTGTAACTCCTTAACTACCTCAAACACCTCACTCTCTTCAAAATCCCTTTCTAACCACAAGCCCTCCTCACTTCCAATAGATTGAAAGGATAAATCATTAGATATAGGCCTCCAACTACAACTCTCAGTGAACAAGTGTGTATAAAACAGAACAATATGCGCCTTGATATTTGTGGCTTCTGAAGACAGAGAGCCATTGACAATTAAAGACTCAATGGCATTGTTCCTTCTATTTGAGTTCGCCATCCTGTGAAAAAATTGTGTTCTTATCCCCCTCCCACAACCATAGAGCCCGAGATTTCTGACGCCAGCTAACTTCCTTACACAACAGCAATCTCTCCAACTCCATAGACAACTCATCTTTGCTCCTCCTTTCCTCCTCTTCCTGACATTAGAACTATTGACAAGGCCATCTCTAGGTTCATTATATCAGGACATCATATACTATTCAAAAAATATTAAAGTAGTAAAGAATATAAATGCATCTAGGCAGTTGTTTAGATTCTTTGGAGGAAAATTTTGGAGTCTTTTACGCTGAAAGTTGATGTATCCTTTGTTGCTACTAGATATTAAATATGTCCTTGAATTTGTTGATTGTCTTTATAGTTATTAGACCATGCTCATATCAAATAGATGTTGTTTGTATTCCTGTTACTTTTAAAACATATACATATATGATGGTGATTTAATGCATGTATTATGTGCAAGGGCACATGTTTGTCTGCTAGGTTCATTGCTGTATCCTATTACATGCTGTGAATGCATGTCTCTTGTTTCATACAAAATTTTGTTCCTCAGATCCCACTTTTGTCATACAATGGATATGATTTAACTATTTGCATGAGTATGACTTCTAATGGCAGACTATTTTTGCCATATTAATCTCAGTTTTTGTTTTTCTTAAGATTTAATCAGATATTCTAAGTATGTTCTTATTTTATATTTGGATAGGAAAATCTGTCATATCGGTGGAAGTTTTGGAGAAAATGATGGAAGATCCAACAGTGCAGAAGATGGTTTATCCGTAATATGGCTTCTTTGTCTATTTAACATTTTATGCTTTTCTAATTATTATAATGATCTATCTTGCGTTGTGCTGTTTAAATTTCTTCCTGAACATTTCTTCTTGTTGCTAAGGTTTAAACATTAATTAGATATTAGAAGTTTCAATAATCACATCCATGTCTTCGATATGTGCAATATGCAAAGCAATTTGATGTCAGATATTTTCTTTTTCTCAATCCACAGCTTTAAAGAACATGATCGTAGGTCCAATAATCAAAGATTAATAGATCTGTTTTCTGCCCAAAATGGGAAGAGGCTACCATTATTAGCGTACTGACGACATGGTTTACAGTCTAGTGCTAGAGTTCTCTGAACTATAGGTCCCACTCTGACTCTACCAGATCTGCTCGTAGGAGTGCCTGTAAAAAGGAAAAAGAAAAAGAAAAGATAAAAAATAAAAACTCATCCTCACTTTTATCACCAAATATACTTCTTGTTTTTATATTTAAAACTATGCAAGCAACTTGATTTCATATACCGTTCCTTTTCCCTTTGCTTGTAAATGTAATTCCACGTGTATTTCATCATAGATTTTTTCTTTCTTTCGTTCTCTTTTTGGGAAAGAAGGGGAGAATTAAGAATTTCGTTCAACCAAAGTAGAAGAACAAAAGATCTGCAAGTCAGCAGTAACAGAGAACACAAGCAGCTGAACTAGCTGCCAACAAATACACAAGTAACTATCTAACAAACCTGACCCAAATCAAGTTCAATCAGAAATACAAAAAGGATTTCTCCAAGGACAACAACTAGCTTTGTTTTGAATGGTGTTTTGAGTTCCT
Source organism: Corylus avellana (assembly GCF_901000735.1). NCBI lineage: Eukaryota > Viridiplantae > Streptophyta > Magnoliopsida > Fagales > Betulaceae > Corylus > Corylus avellana. The sequence continues at coordinate 238,330 of NC_081548.1, forward strand.
GGGAATCCGTCTCATCTTTGATTTGATGCCACACAAATTGGAAATTGGTTATCTTTAATGTTGTGCCAGACCTCAATAATGAAGGTAATCTCCTAATACAATGCTAACTCTGACAAAATTTTGTTGGTCCCCTTTAACAAAATTAAAAATTGGAAGATGTAATCTAGGAGAGCTCTAAAAAAATTTAGTGTTTTGTCATACATGTCTGTAGAAAGATAGATGTACATCTGTAAATAAGTATGTACTTTTGATGTGTCTTTTTGTACGTATTCCATAGCTTTGGTACTATAACATAGCATTGAAAAGGAAACTGAAAGGACTAAGATGTCGGCTATTATAGGCCGGCTCGCTGAATGCTGAACCTTGTACATTAAGGCCAAAGACCTTCAACTGGAAAAGTTACTTCCTTATTTCATGGAAGATTCACCCTGTAATATACTTTTAATATTACTGCGCCATAGGTGGACCAAAACTTCAACATGCTATAACTCCTTACCTGTATCTCAAGTATGCCACATTGTTCACCAAATGTGCGTCAACATGACACCCCACACTTGGATAGGACACATTGGGTACGTCCTATACATATATCATATATCAACTAGCTTTCTTTACTTATTTTTTGTCGCTGTTTCCTATCCCTGCATCCGTGGCAAAGCGTATGGAGAAGATTCAACGTGATTTCTTATGGGGTGGGATTAATGATGAGTTT
>NC_081548.1:239141-262684 GCF_901000735.1 Corylus avellana
GGAAAAGGTTTTAATTTTTTTTTTTTCTCTTGTTTTTAATGATTTTCTGCGTGAAAGTAAAGTAAGCCCTTGAGCTCAGAAGGCTGCTGCTGTAGAAAGAAACTTAAAGATGGGTTTTTTTATTGGTGAATCAATGAATGGGGAATGCTCAGGAAAAAAAAAAGGATGGGTATAAGAGTAACTCCTTAGTAATACTACACATGGTGGTGCCAAGCTTTAGAATGGTCCACTCTATAACTATGCATCTGTATGCATGTATATATGTATGCATATGAGTATGTATGTACACATATATGTTACTTTACTGGTATGGACAATGAGAACAACTGTATAGTAATAAATGGGTTTCTAAAATTTATCATTTCGGGGTAGAATCTGCATGTGGGTAGTTGGGACAATGTTTTTAGTATTAAATATTTGGGAATCTATCCCTTTTCTTCTGGTGGGGTGATAAAATTAATCTATCAAAAAGTTTTGAGAATTTTGTTTTTGGTTGTACTTAAGACACTTGTTTTGAGATATTTTTGAGCAGGAAGCAAATTATTGAGTGGTTTTGTGTGAGAGCTGCATGCCTGCATGGATTTGTTGAAGCAAGTGGTTGTAAGTTATGATAGACATGGTTGTATAAGATTGGGCCAAGGATTCTTAAGCCTTTCTTCTGCACATATGTTTTTCGTAAGTTTGTGCAATGATGGGAGCAGAGTTTCGTGGGTTTTGTGCCGAAATTCTTGAAGTAATGATGCATCAGGGTCTAGATGAATGAGTTTAGCCAAAGATCCTTTAGCTTGGTATACACTGACAAAACTGCCACAGTTATGTTTATATTCGTGCTTCTCTATTGCTTGGACTAGGTTTCTCATCTCATGTAGATATCTAAGCTAATGTAGAATGAGGGACTATTGAAAACACGTTTTTTTATGGGACCATGTAAGTTCATTTATACATGTGCATCTTAGGACACCTCTCTGTCAAACTTATAGGAGATAGAAGCGTGATCAATTATGTGCAATAATTGTTGTTGGGAAAGAAGTGACACAACTCATTAATTGTAGCTACAGGATGATAATGTTTGACTAGGATGCCCATTAAATTGCTGCTTTAAGGGTAGCTTTTGGTTAAGACGGTGACCCTTTCTATAGCATTGTGTTATTATCTTGCCAGAAATTTTTGGGGGTGGGGAGAGAGGCAAAGACACAGAGGGAGGGTGTGAAGTTTATTTGTAGAAGATATAAAAGTAGAGTCAGTCAGTCAGTCTTTTTGTGCTGTAATTCAGCGCTGTATCAACAAAAAGGTTATCTTCTGGCTAATTACATTCTTAAGAAACGATGTGGTAAATAGGGTTTTCTGAGACAATGGATATTAATAAACACTTACTGTGAAGTTCAGAAAAAAAAAAAAATAAATAAAAGAATAAAAAAAAAAAAATAAATAAAATGCTACCTTTTGCTGTATTGGTTTAAATCTTGATTCTGATTGAGTAGGACTTCTTTATTGATTCTAGCTCGGAATGACAGTTACAGTTTTAGTTTGGATATTCTAAATTGCTACCCTTTTACTGTATTGGTTTTGACTTTTTATGGTGTGTGAGTAGGATTCTGTTGTGTGGCTTGGAAGGGTCTGGAGAGCATAGTGTTTGAGTGGTGACTTTGTGGGTAATGGGTTGGCAGAACCATTGTGATGAGATGTGCTTGACAGTTTTGTCTTGGCCAGAATGGGAAGGAGAAAGATCCACATGGAGGCCTCTGACAGATTGAATTTCACTTGTTTGTTTGGTGGGGAGGGAGATTAGGAATTTAATGGGACAAAGGCACTGAAAGTAGCATATTCAATGGGACGGCAACTGTTCTTGTTTGGTTACTTCATTTTTTGGTTTTTACTTTATTCTATGGGTCTCTTCTAGACTCGGGGATCAGAGGTTCTTATCTGGTCTGTTTGAAGGGAACAACAGAGAAATTTGCTACCTACTCTTAGATGTTGATGCTCAAGGAGAGGGGAAGGGAGAAACGTCGCAATTCCAAGATTTGAGTTGAAGGTAACCTCTTTACTTGAGCTTTATATGTCAGAGCATAATGGACAAGTCACATGTTTATTTAATTGTTCTAATTTCTAGTCTTTACACTTTTCCTTCAGATAGCGCATCTTATCAAGAGTGTGATTGTTGATGGCCCTCTGCATTAGCTTACTTGCTTTCAATCATTTTGGCAAAGCTTCCTTCTGGTGGCTACAACTTTTGACCAAATTGAGCTATTGTGTGCAGGATCCAGCATTCGAAAGAGAGAGTTTTATGCACATTGAATCTAGAACAGATTGTGAATTTCGCACAGGTCTTGTTCTGAGATGGACTGGAACTCGAAAACTACCTCGGAGTGGGACTGGGAGAAATTAGCAGGGTTCAGTTCTAAGTCAATTGATATTCCAGAATTGGTACAACCATCAAATCATGAGATTGAAGGAGATGGAGGGGTCGATAATGGATCTGTATATTCATCTGGAGGTGGTGGTGGTTTCTCAAGTTCAGATTTGGGGCATGGTTCTTCATCTAGGAGCTCCATCTCTGCTTCAGCCGATTCATCTTCCAAGGAGGGAAGTAAGAGATATGGGATTGTTGATGGATTCCCTAAAGATTTTACTGAGAAAAAAGAATGGTCCAGGGTGGACAGTACTGAGAATTATCCATCTCTGGGGGCTTCTGTCAGCTCAGGTGAACCAATAATTGGTTTGAAGCTTGGCAAACGAACTTATTTTGAAGACTTGTGTGCGGCAAGCACCACTAAGACATCAACTATACCTGTGGTTCCTACATCCTCAGCTGTTCCCACAAAGAGGTCTAGGGCATCTTATCAGAGCACTCAAACCCCACGTTGCCAAGTTGAAGGATGCAACCTTGACCTAAAGTCAGCTAAAGATTACCATCGCAGGCATAGAATCTGTGAATGCCACTCAAAAAGCCCAAAAGTCATTGTTGCTGGAATGGAGCGTCGGTTTTGCCAACAGTGCAGCAGGCAAGTTTATTTGGATCTTGATCTTATAAAGGGTACATTATCAGTGGGGATCTTGATTTTCTTCATAGTTTATCTTAGTGTCTTTTTTGCATTTTCAACACTTCTTGATGCTAAGCTTTTGTTTAAGCAAAATCTCAGGTTATGTTATAATCAAGTGAATTTGTTGATGTGACAATTGGTTTGTAATGTTACAGGTTCCATGAACTGTCAGAGTTTGATGATAAGAAGAGAAGCTGTCGTAGGCGTCTCTCTGATCACAATGCACGGCGACGTAGGCCACAGACGGAGGCAATCCAGTTTGATTCTTCTAGACTGTCTTCATCATTATATGGTGCTAATTTTTAATTCTTAAAATTTCAATACTTTTTATTTATCCCAGTAGTTATAGAACTGAATTGAATCCACACTTCATCTACTGTCTACATGCATTTAAGCCATTTTTTGATGTTAAAATTGTCTATTGGAATGGTAAATTTTCTTATTCTTTAAATCTTCTTCTCCTCTAAAAGTGCCTATTTGGGTTATTATATATATGTTATGGAAACATTTTTTTTTACACAATTTATTTCTAAAGACCAATGATATATATTTGTTTTATTATCTTCCCCATATAAACATTTTTTCTGATTCATAACCAATCACCGAATCAAGGTCACATATTTTTTGGTTTTGGGGTTTAAATGTACAGATGGGAGACAGCAGATGAATCTTGTGTTGAATAGGGTTCCATTGTCAACTGCAAATCCAACGTGGTCAAGTGCATGCAGCTATAATAAAGTTACACATGCCGAAGATTCTGTAGCTAGACCTACAAAAACCGGCGGCATTGATAGGCAGCTGAAATTGCTCTCAGATGAGATGCCAGGTGCTCCTTCTATGCTACAAACAGATTCAATCAAGATGTTGTCTTTTGAAGGCAGTACGCCTCGAGTCCTTAGTCAAGGTATCTTTCCTTGCTATTATATAAAACTTTTTGTATCGCTGGAACTCTTAGACATAAATTTTAATGTCTTGGCTGAGTTATAATTTCAAATATACCCTCAAATGTGCTCAGATTTCCAAGAAAACAGGCAAGTTAATATTTATCTTTGGAAAAATTTGCACACGGCCATATATAAGAAAGAGTCGTCGTTATTACAATGAATGATTATTTCCCCGAAATTTTAATCCGATATTACATTTATCTGCTCCTCTCTGATGCAACTCCATTATATTTATTTTCCCAAAAATCTATGGTTCATAATTAACAACTAGTTCTTCCTCCCCCCTGGCAAAATAACAGAAGAAAAAAAAGAGAGACCAAAATCCCACAAATCAGGTTAGGTTGCTGTCTTTGATTCTATTTCCATCAGGTAGCAACATCGCTTTTGTCAACACAAATTTTACCATCGCCATCATTGGCTTGGAAACTCTACTACCTCTTCCATTACCATGAACATTGTTTTCATTGCAGTCCCACTGTCACCAATCCTGTTATTACCGTTGTTAGTTACCATCTTCCTAATAGATTGCTCCCTAGTTACTCTTATACCAGCATTCTTTGTCAATAGTTAGGATATCTAGTGTTTAGCCGTCTACAATTAAGCATTCATGTTACAATTTAAGAAATCAAATTTCCATGAAACCACCTGGCGTTTTAATCTGGAATATTTGCTTTATAGCTTTGGTTGAACAAACAATTTTAACTTAACCCTTGCTGAATGAAGCATATATGGTTGCCGATTCAGTGTTCCCAATCAACCTTTGCATTTTGTGTAAACATTGTACGCAAACTAAGGCTACAAGTACTCGGTCAATGCAGCGGCCATAACACGGTTGGAGAGGAAATATCCTCTTAGGAAGCCTGAGCCTAAGGCTATTGTCTCTGCCCCAAGCAAGAGACCTTTATGGCCCATTTGTAATGTGTTCACTTGTTGATAGGAGAATAGTTTGTAAGAATTTCTCAAAGCAAAGCAAATGCTACTTTTGGTAATAAAAAGACCCTCTTCCCACCCTCTTTTGTTTTCTTACTTTATGCTTAGAAATTTAAATTTAAGAATTAATCAATCACAATATCAGGGCATTTATAATGATTATTGTATCATATGTTGTGTGGACATCAAGCTAGAGACTAGGCAACTAAAAGGGCCTTCTATTGTCTCTCCTAGTCTTTTCGACATTTGCGTTTCTCATTGTGGCTTAGTAAAATTATGGAAACAAAAGATGATTCTCACGACCAATGAAAGAACTTAATTCTTTCTTTTCAAAACTCTTTACCACTAGACAGTTGCCTAAATCTTAATATTGCTAAGTTTTCATGATTTGTTTTCTCTGTCTAAATAAATTTTCTTGTGTACATCTTATGTACTTGAGTTGCGCCGTTTGCGCATATCAGTCGTACGTACTTCAACTACTTGTCAAAAAAATAGTCCCCAGTGCAAGCATAATAAATCACCTTGATTTTATGAAGTTGAATCATATTATCAAATTATGGCAAACCTTAAGTTTGGCATTACTCTCTTATGTACTTAAGAGAGGCACAAAACCCTCTACTCGAGCCACACTTGATGAAGGGCATGAGCGGATCCATCAGTTGCACCAATTTTGATGATTTTCCAATTTACATTTTTCCATTTTAACTTTAAATCGTGTGGAGAGTGAGGATAACTAACTAGGGAAATAACAATAAGGTGAGCAAGGAAGCATATGTATAGCAGGTCCCACTGCTTCTAGTGTATTTTATTGAAAGGTCTCTACGGGGTTCATTTGAGTTTGTTCATTTTATTTTTCTAATATCTCTACTTTTTTATATGACAATGTTCTACAGGCTTAGAGGCATCTTCATTTGCGGCTAATGTTGATGTAGCACCAGATGTTCGGCGTGCTCTCTCTCTTCTGTCAACGAATTCATGGGGTCTGAATGACTCTGAAGCCAATGCTCTAGACCAACTCATGCATGTAAATCGAACCAGCATGGCCCAGCCAGTAGTCCATGCAGAACTGCAAAACTGGGAACTTTCTTCGTCAGGACACGAGCAGGTCGAGCAACCACCGCCCGAGTCCCGTGTGCATTCACTAAATCAACATAACAATGCTGGCATTCATTTCCAGGAATTTCAGTTGTTTAAGTCACCTTATGAGTCTGGCTGCTTTTATTCCAATCAAATCAACTGATTATTGGAAACTAGCATTTCATGTGAAACCACTGCAAGGCCAGTGGAGCCATCACTTTTGTATACAATTCATGTTAGTTCTGGTTGTCAGAATACGGTTAATGGTTATGCCCTATCTTTGAACTTGTTGGGCCTCATAATATCATGAATTTCCTTCCTCCCAAATATGATAGATAAACAAAAGATTTTCGTTTCAAGCTTTATTGCCCAGCTAATTTCTGCATCCCAAGAACATTTTTGAATGGCAAGCCAAGCTATAAAAGAGTCTTCAGGAATTGATCTTAAATAGCAAATGAGTTTCCACCACATTGCTGCTTCTAGAAAAGTTGCGAAACCAGCTGTTTTACGGAAAGAGGATCACTTATTCTAGAAAAAGACGCTGAAAACTTACTCAATTGCACATGTTTGGCAACCTTCAAGGGTGGCTATCCATTGATGTAACACAATTCAGCTATCGGTTTCTTCCTCTATTCTGAGCTCTTGCCTTCTTCCTTTTGGAAGACCCTTCGAAGATCTTTTTGTCTGCTGCCTATAATCCTACGAACCTCCTTTATTCTCCCGGCTTCCTCACTCTTACCGTCCTTCCCTTTCATCTATCTCCCCTGTACTCCCTTTTCTGAACTATGGACCCATCACAAGCCACGGGTTACGATATTAGTGTTCCATATAAGTTAAGTCCAATTTTAATCATGTGTATATAAGTTCTTAGACACCATTCTCTTGCATGTTGATTTTCAATGATGAATTCTACCCAAAATTTGTATCATTTAGTATCAATGTTAGCCACCATGTCGAGTATGGGATCGTATAAGTTGCTGCTTTGTGGTCGAGTCACGAAGATACCAGATTAAAATGTATTGATACTTTGTATAAGCATAATATTAAGTCATTGAATAATAATACATGAGTGAAGCCGCCAAAAAGAGAAAATGCTACCACGAAGTCAGTGTCGATAGAGTGAGCTGCCGTTGGCGTCGGTCACGAAACGTGGTGTTTTGTTACGATCCTAGTGTCTCACATGGGTTAAGTCTATTTTTTAACCATGTGTTAACTTTTGAGCACCCTTTCCTTGCAAGCCGGTTTTCAAGGGTGAGTTTTACCCAATATTTGTATCACAACCCTCTAAGCTTTGATTGAAGAAACCGAAGCCCTAGGATGTGATAGCCCATAACTACTGGATGCCTTTAATGTTAATGTAACAGTCTTAACCAACTCTAATTTATTTATTTTTATTTTGAAGTAAGGGCTAGGGGTGAAAAGGCGGGCGGTTAATAACCGCCTGCTAACCACACTAACCGCTAACCGTCTATATATATATATATATGAAACGATGTCATATGTAGTATGATATTATCATATTACCATATAAACGACATCGTTTTGCTTTCTTTTCTTTTCTTTTTTTTTAAAAAAAGGGTTAGCGGTTATTGGAGTTACTAACCGCTTAGTGGATTTTACTAACTGCCTAGGCGGTTATGGTTAGCGGCTTTAGACAATAACCGCTAACCGTAGCCGCCTTTTCACCCATAGTAAAAACTAATTCAAAGGTTAGTTGAAACGGATCAAACATGTTGACTTGTTTGTGACCCGTTTACTAAACGTGTTAAGCAGGTCGTGTCGGTCACTTGTGGGAGTTGTGTTATGGTTGAAAGGTTTGACCTGTTTAACTAAACGAGTAATATACAAGTTGATCCTTAATGAGTTTGTGGGTTAAGCAAGTCGACCCAAACCCAACCTACCAACGCAAATTGCTTGCTCTAGTATATGTTATCATGTCTTTTAAATGTTTAGATAAAGTGACTATGTACATTGTTAGTTGTAATGACATAATAGAGTAATCCTATATACTGCACCTTATCTCATTGGGTTAATGTGATAGTGTCCATCTACCTTTAGATCGGCCATTGTTAAAATAAAAAGAAAATCAAAAGACTAATAATAGCGTCAAATCTGCATAGTGACGTGAATGTAACATCACTCAAAATAAAATCTCTACCATAAAATAGAAGAAGATTCAATACCTTTATATTTAGCCCCCAAGCATAATTCAATTGACTGAATACTACGTTTCATAAAGTGGAGGTCATCAAATTTAACTATGTGGACATGTTTAAAAAAAAAGTTCTTTATATCCAAAACATAATAATTAGAAACAAAAATAAAGAAAATTAGAATAAGTATATAGGAGTATTATTGGAGTAATATATGCATTTAGATATAAACAATAAAAGCTAAAACCCTCATTTAGTTTTCTGTCTTTTTGAAACCAAAACCCCCCTCTCGAAGCTTTCTCTGGTCTCTTCCTCTTGCCAAGTATTTTCCCTCGAATTTTCTCACTCGGAATTGAATTCCTTTGATTTGGAGGCTCGTAGATCCTTGATTCATGGACACCGGTCGGCAGGAACGAGATCGAATCAACTCCACTGGTATCTCTCTTTTTATGCATATGAATTTGAATATTTTTCTTTTGGTTTCTCCTTTTTTCGAATGTGATTTCTATGCTTGGGTATGTATTGCGGAACGCTTCTCTGTTTGTTTCATTGTCAAATCAGGTTTTACAGGACCAAATTAGCATTTCTGGTTTTTCTAATTCATTCTTTTTTTTTTTTTTTTTAATGTGAAAATTGCGAAACATGATTGTGCTTCTGTTTGACATGATGAGACTTCTCTATTGGATCGCATGAAATGTACGTTTAAGCACGTGAATCCGCAAGATGAGCAACGTCTTCTAATCAAATTGTTTGTGTGGAAAATGGGTTTTCTAGGGTTTATCTTGTGCATGTAGGCTTCCTAATTTTGTTATTAACGTTGTTTTTGTTATTAATCTTATGCCCAAGCAAGCAGGAAATGAGAAATTGGAGTCATTCAATTCTCATTTTAATTGTAAATTTGATAGAGCCTTCCATTGTGCTACAAGTGGTGAAATGCTCTAGAGGCCTTTTTTGTTTGGTTTCTTTCAAGTGTGATTTTTGGTTTTTTGGGGGAATGGCCAATTCACGTTAGATTGCTGATGGTTATGGGAGTATCCAGATCTATCCTCCTAGGACCTCGTCTTAGTGGGGAAGACACTGGTTGGTGGCCATTTTAAGTTGTGAAATAGCTTTCTTGAAGTTTAGAGATGCAATTGTAATAAAACTTCTTCGCCAGCTGTAGTTGATATATTTATATGAGCAGATACTAGACTAGAGCTGCTAAGACTTTTGCAAATCTAAAACCTGAGTTTGATTTTACCTTTCCAAATTGTCTTTAGATTTGCCTTGGTTGACTACTCAATCTAGCAGTAGGTACAGTTTTCCAAGAAACTCACAAAGATTCCTAGATTTGGTAGTTCGTGGCTCATACTCCTCTGTTGCATGGATTAGGAATTTAGATTTATAAGACTAATGGACAAAGGGCTATCCCGAATTGAGATATGGACGGAAATTGTTATAGAGAGCACCTCTTTTGTGATTCTACAGTTATGCAAGAAACAGAGATGTAATTACCTTTGAGGCTATGAAATCAGAAATAAAAGATGTATGTATAAACTGCTGAAAATCGTGGTGTTTTGGTGTTTATACGAATCTTGCTTCAGATGAGTTTATATTATTAGCAAATGCCCTTGATTCGAGAGAGCCGACCCAAGGTTTCAACCGCTTTTATTCTTCACTCCTTCTTCTCTCTTTTTACGGTGGATTTGAATCTAGTGCCTAAGCCAGTTGACCTGGGACTTCAATGTCTTCTGCGAGATTGAGCTTGTCTGAAAGTTTTTGTCCTTTTTGTCTTAGATGACATTTGCAGCTGGTTATGCGTTTGATCTATAATTTTTTTTACATGAATCTTTCCTAAAGTCTTTTTTATTCAACTGATTTCTTATTCCCTTGTACAGCCCTTCTTTCATTTTGCGTTATTTGCAATGTCTAGGGATGTTAAAAGTGAGTTAAGCCAATGCATGCAAGTAGACAAAACAAGTTTCATCCGTTTATGTTGAGGTCAGTGCAAGTCTGTCTCTGAGTAAGAGTCCAGGATGTGTTAAAGATGTTGCCTTCATTCTAGTTATCTTAGAGCTATGAGTCAACAATTTTCACCAATTCTATCATGGTAATATTTTTCATATATCGAGAATATGAGTTTAAATTGTTATATGAAGGGTTTTGTCTCCTTCCCAACATACCTCAGTGTATATAGGAGTTCCTAAGAGAATATTTAAGAGGTTAACATTATTGTGCTCTTGCATTGTTTGGATATAGAGAATTGGAACTTTTTTTTATAAGTGAGATTACATTAAAAAAAAAATTACTACAGGAGGGGGTGGATACATTGACCCCATTATAAACATTATAGTGCACAAATAAAGTTAAAAAAAAAAATTGGAATGGGCATATGAGTAACCCAACCCACTATTAAAGGGCCTCCAAAAGTGGCGGTTTGTGAGACAGAACAATGGTTGAACTGCCACAAGAGACACCCACTGACTGGAGAGTCACAGCAGGAAGGATAACACTGTAGATAACCGAACTAGAGCCACTGAAGAGGAGCAACACTTCTATGTCCGTCAGATCTGGATGTGCCCGACGGTGGGTGTATAGTGGACATTGAATCTAGATTTGGAAATCTCCATAAGCTAAACGCTACACGCGGGGAAGAGGGGGGAGGCGATGGTGGTGGAGGGGCTCATGGTGAGAGGAGACATGAGCCGCAGATCCGACTTCCAAAATCTATACAAAGGAGCAGAAAAAAGAAAAAAGAAAAAAAAGAGGAGAAATAGAGGGAGGGTGAGGGAGAGAGGTGCATGTGGATGCAGGGGAGAGGAGGCAAGAGCAGCGTGCTCTTCCCTCCTCCCTATCTGAATACTGAAGGAGGAGGCTTTTTGAGAGAAGGGGCGACAATTTGAGAGTATTCTTGTTAGGTAAAAGGTGATTTTTTCTTATTTGTTAAGAAAGGTGAGATTTGGAACTTAACTTGCATACTACTACATGCCAGATTCAACATCATATCATATTATGATTGGATGTGCAGATGAAATTAGCCTTTGTGTATATACAATTTCCTTTTTCTGATATGTTGCTTCACTTACCAGTTCTCTGTAATGCTTGTGTTTATTGCATTGTACTGAGACACTTGACTCATCAATTCTGGATGCAGGTGAGAGACCTGTTAAGCCAGATAACTTGACACAGCAGGTATTTGCTATCTACTTTTCGTAAATTGTTTCAATTATGATTCTTTCTATATATTTTGGTGGGATTAGGTAAATATGTTCCATTAGTACTTCATTTTGTAATTTATTATCAGCCACTTTCGCCCAAAGATGAAAGGATTGTTTCAGCAAATCCTTCTCCGGATGCAGTCATCATAGGAGCGTCAAGGAATGTTAACGAACAACAAGAATCTTCAGAAGCAGCTGGAGATCTGAACAATGTCCATCCGCTCAATGCTTATGTTTCTCACGAACAAAATATATCATATGGTGGTTAGTTTGTTGATCTTTTGCTTCTCTTAACAATTTAGGATGAAGCTCTTACTTGTGGTGATAGGCATGAGATATGCTCCTGTAAATTTGAGTGCTTTGACACTTATTTGCACTTTGAGCCATTTTGAAAGTGTGGTCACTTCAATACAACATTTTTTTAAGTTTCAGGTATTCATAACAAATATCTGGAAACATAAATATCTCTATATAGAAAGATATATTTTGAAATTGATTTTTTTTTTTTATAAAAAAAATCATATAAAGTGATGGTCATTGTTCATTGGTTCTGCTTCCTCTTACCATAAATCATTTACACTATCAATCTTTTTTGATAAGTAATGATGATATAAAAAGCGCAAAGGGGCGCAACCTATATACACGGGAAGTATACACAGAGAGCGCCTAAGAGGGAGAGAAATGAAAAAGAAAATCTGAGAAACTAATCACTAAAGGAGCTAGCCAAACGGCCGTCCAAGAGTAAAGAGTAAAGAAGAAAAAATGAGTCAATTCCTCTATGGTCCTAGTGGAATTATCAAAACATCTAGCATTTCTTTCATTCCAAATACACCACATAAGACACTATCAATCAATGTAAATAATTTATAATATTACTTAATGTTGTCTAAATTTTCGCTCTTGATTCAGGTTATAGCAATAGCACTGGTCTCTGGGATGGATATTCTCCCTATGTTAATGCTGATGGCATGCATGTTGTATCACCGGTGAGGATAAAGCTCATATTCATGCAACTCTTCAGATTCATATTTGAATCTACACTTAACTTAATTTTTTTTTTTCCTTCTTATTTTAATCTGTGTTAGGTCATCTACAATGAGAATCCATCTGTTGTGTTTCATTCTGGTTATGGCTACAATCATGAAATGGCATATGGACAATTTTCTCCAGTTGCTACACCACTGCCATCTTTAATGGTGGATGGCCAGCTTTACTCTTCACAGCAAGTTCCATTTTCCCCATCTTATTATGCACAAGCCCCTGCTCCAAGTTTGCCTCATATGTCTTCAGCTATTCCGATTTCCCCAGCTGACCTGATGGTGCCAGAGAGCAGCAGCATTGACACAATGCTTTTTGGGCCAGGATCAGGTTACTTACCAAGTTTTGGGTCACTTGGTGGAGGGAATATCTCTGGAAATCTTGGTTCTAGTCCTCTAACATCTCCAGCAGCTTATCCCCAACCAATGGGCATACTTGGATCATATGAGCACAATGTTGGACAGGTTTGTTATCAGTTGATTTTGAATACCATCATTCCTAATAATATTATCGCTTTGGCACTGAAGGCCACACTGCATGTTTGAATCCCACTCAAAAAGAGTCACTCAAACGTGAGGAAGATGGCAGCAATGAATAGGATTATAATCTAACATGGAGAATATTGCTTGATATTTCTTAATAATAAATTCCATTAGATAATCATTCTTTCTTTTTCTTTTTTTTTTTGTCTTTTTAATTTTTTTTAAAAAAAAAGGTAAATACAACTCTTATACCGGCAAAGAACACACCTGTTAATCTCCCACCCTTGCTGTTGTTTTGATGAATCTATGTTGCAACTCTAGTAAAATATCAGATATTTTCAAGTGAGCTGTCATTCTTTTTACAGTAGTAGCATTTTAACTCAGGATATATGTAGACAGGCTAGTTTCATGTCTGACATTTATTTATCATTTAATTTCAGATTTCTCAACAACAGAGACCAATGCATGGATATGGCTTGGTGTCGAGTTCCTTTAGTGGACGCTACCCACATGGTAGTTCTTATCAAAGCTCTACCTTTGGTGGTGCTTCAATTTCTTATCCAGTAGCTAATGATCGGAATCGTCTCCCTCTTGACAAGGGAAGGAGAAGAGAGAGGGACAGCAACTCAATTGGCATTTTTAATGATTCACAAAATATCTTCAATGACCGCAATCGTGGTCCAAGGGCTTCAAAGCTGAAGAGCAAGAGTGCCACAGAACAGGGTTCTGCATCTGTTAATAGCAAAAATGTTTCATCTACTTCTTCTGGAATTCATCATGATTCATACAACCGGCAGGATTTTGTTACAGATTACGAGAATGCAAATTTTTTTATCATCAAATCTTTCAGCGAGGACAATGTTCATAAAAGTGTTAAATACAATGTTTGGGCCAGCACACCACATGGGAACAAGAAACTAGATGCTGCTTATCATGAAGCAAAGGAGATTAAAGGCAATTGTCCAGTATTCCTATTGTTTTCAGTATGTTGCTTTGACCGACTAACTTTTTAATATTTCCTAATTGTTGGAATACAATGATTGAAACTATTGTTCATTTCTTCTTCTTGACATTTTACATTTATGAACCTCTTGAATGAGTCTCGTTTTGATGTATAAGACTCCACACCATCAGAACTCCAAATCAAGATCTCTGACATATCGTAAGTCACTTGAGCAAGTGATCAAGTGATTTGATGTCTGCATTATATGATTTTGATCTAGCATGCACATAAGCTTTACTCTATGGAGTTATTGTAGCGTCTTGAATACAAGCTCCTTTCTTTCTTCAGACCTAAAAACATTGTTCACAAAATGCTTTAGGGAAATGCTTATTCCTCTATGGTGGTGGATGAGATGTACTAGACATATCACTTTTAAGTTAGTTGTGCTTGTACTTCAATTCATGAAAAACTTGGGGTTAACTACATTTTTTTATCTTACGGTGGGTATTTTTGTCATTTTCGGTTGCCGAAGGGGGGCTTTGCAGAAGTTGAAACATGGTAGTTGGGGTAAATGCAGTTTCCCCAAAAACTTGGGTTCATGCTTTCTTTGTTGGATGCGTCTCAAACTATCAGACTTGTGATTCTTTTTGGAAATTTCTTCTACTTTTCTATTTCTTTCTATTATATTTCCTGGCTGTATCAGTATTAGTACCTATGGAAACATACTAAGGGAATAACTTGTTTGATTTCTCTTCTTTTATAACTGATAGGTATTATAAGAAACTTACCTTCATTATTCCAGTTCAAATTTTCTGCCGATGTGTCTAAATTTGATTTTTTTGCACCTATTTAATAAGTCCCATCAGATTTTTCTGGTTAAAATTTTTGCAGGTTAATGGTAGTGGCCAGTTCTGTGGTGTAGCTGAAATGGTTGGACCTGTAGATTTTGAGAAGGACGCAGATTACTGGCAGCAAGATAGATGGAGCGGGCAGTTTCCAGTTCGGTGGCACATCATTAAAGATGTTCCCAATGTTCGATTCCGTCACATTCTACTTGAAAATAATGATAATAAGCCTGTTACTCACAGCCGAGATTCTCAGGAGGTAGCAATTAATTGATTATGAAGACACAAACACACACACACATACATATACAAACAAGCTATATACTTACCTGTTTTTGATAGAAACTAAAACCATTTTCGAGCTTATAATTGAGGTGTTTAGGGACACCCAGACATTGTTTAGATGGTTGCTACTTGCCACGCCCTCGAAGGAATCCTTTGCCTTGCTTGATGTTGCTCTTTTCCTTAATAAAATTTCAACTTTTCCATCTGTTGATAGGTTTGTTGCCTCAGGCTTTGGTCTGAAAAAGGCCAACTGCCAAGTTTTCAGATTGTGAGCTCAAGGGCTCTAATAGTTTACCTACTGGAAATGGAAAAATCTTAGATTGATGGGCATAACATGGCATGTAGTGGGATGTGCAGGACAGTGGATCAGGTTACTTTGGTAGGTGCAAAAGGCATATCTCATATTATGTCAAGTACCGTCCCTGGGTGTGCAACTAACGTGCATCCTCACAAATCACTAAGTTAATGTTGGTGTTATGATTAAATGTTACCTCACTTAAGAAAGTCACTATAAAAAGTGAATTTAATGTGTTTAGTTGGCCCTAATTATGGCCCTTACCAGCTTCTCTTGTTTGTAATAGTATGTGATATCTAATATATTTTTCAAGCGGCCCTTCTCCTTCCTAAAACTTCCATAGTGATCAATTGGTGTCAAACCTCAGTTTATATTTTCCATCAGGACGAATATTTGTACTACGCCGTAGGTACTTTAAATTCAGTTTATTGGCATTCAGTAAACTCTGCTCAATTGTTGAATAATGAAGTTACATCTGCCTTGGGTTAAATCATTGTATTTAACCATACATTTTATTTATAATAGTGCTCTTTTCTTCTTTATTTTTTATTTTTTATTATTTATGAGAAGAAAATACAGTCGATATGAAAACTCGACCCAAACAGGATCTGTCATTAAGTTCCAGGGTCAGGTTTAGTTTAAGGTGATATGAGTTTTGATGGGTAAAAAAATTCCTACCGTTATTCTTTTATGTCCTGCCCGTTAACAGGTTTGAATTGCATTATATACATTTTGACAGGTTTGAAATGTATTTCTCACTTGATGCTGAAATACTTTCAGGTGAAACTGGAAGAGGGTATTGAGATGTTGAAGATTTTCATGGATTACGATGCACGTACATCTATCCTAGATGATTTTGATTTTTATGATGAGCGGGAGAGAGCCTTGAAGGAAAGGAAGGCCAGACAGCAAGCTTGTTCAACGGCAGATATTCCTGATTCTCTCACTGATGAGTCTGTTAATCAACTGTCTGATAGTTTAGCTCAAGCCCTCAAGTTGGAAGTTAGTAGTAATAAAGAAGTAGCAGCTGCTGAACACAGTGGTAGCTCAAGAGCGGATGCTCCACTTTCACTTGCCCATGATGCCATGAACCAAACGTCTGCTAGCTTGTCTCAAGTCTTACAGTTGGAAGAGAGTAACAATGGGTTATCAGGATCCGAAACAGGTGGACACAAGAATTGAGTCTGCCAACAGTTGGTTTGACTGCTTGTAGCATTTAGTTGAAGGTGTTGCCAGCATCTTTGGCATACACTCCTTGTACCCTTGTGGTTTTAAGAATTATAGGGTGCTGAAAATAGTTGAGGTCATAATTCGGGCATCTTGAACGGTCGGGCTGCAAACTGACCTTTTTCCCCTTCTTTTTTTTTTTTTTGGATCAATTGTTCAAAGCAATTAGGAGGTAATCCAGGCATGCTCGGCAAGGAGGAAGGCTGTTTGATATCTCTGACACTTTCTTATGAATTTTCTCTTTAATTGTTTCCTCTTTAAGGTAAATTGTTTTTGGTGTTGTGGATGATGTTGGAGCAGTATCTGTATACTAGGGCTGATTCCTTACATTTGTAACGCTACATTCCTGTACTAGTTAACTGGGCTGCTTGGTACTGCAAAGGATGCTGAAACCCTTGTTAGGGAACAATTTAATTGAATAAATTACTAAAAATGAATTTGTTCAGAGGTACAACAAATAATTGTCTTGATTGATCTTTTTGTGATGCCAGTGTCTGTGTAGGAGTGGTGGTTTTGTTCTAAAGCAGCAATATACAAGAAGAAACAAATTCAAAGATCATTCTTCGTGCTTCCTTCCTGCTCTCTCCAAGTCCAAGCATTACCAGATTTTGTCCATGTGGAAGCTTATCCTCTTCTGAGTGCCATCACAATCTCACTCTTACTGAGTTGTAAATCTCAACATATTTCCCAGCCGTGTTGTTCCAGCTATTGTCCACTTCCATAACCTTCCCTATAATGCCATTCCATTCATCTGCTTCTGCATTCATCAAAATAAATGACAATTTTGTGACAAAATGGAGTAATTGATTCCAATGCATTCTATGACCATCATTTCCCACCCATTCAAGTTTTGAAATGAAATAGTTCTGAAGCCTATTTTACCTTTTATTTCATAGTAAACAAATTTTAAACATGGCTATTTCAATTTTCATAGTATTAGAAAAAAAACTAATACTCCCATTAGTTAGTCTGGCCATGACAAGGCCCATTTAATTATGTTATCAGCTTTCAAATTCTAGCAATATTCGCATTCCTCATTATAGAAGACTGAAGCAGTCTAAGCATTAGGCAGTTATAAAAGATCATCAGCAACAACATTATACACAGACCAACTAGATTGCACCTACTCTCTCTGTAGTGAGCAAATGCACGGTCTAGAGCCCAATTTAAGGATCCTTCATCAATTCCCTCAAAAACAAACCTGAAATGTGAGTAAATAAATAGGTAAGCAAATAAACAATGACATCAGTAAAACACTTGTACCAGCAGAATCCAGGACTGAATAACCTAGCATAAAAAGGTAACACTAGTAGTGAAGGTGATGGGCAAACCTAGTTCTAGTGGTGTAAATGGTGGAAAAGGTTGATCTGGCAGCAATTAAAGGTGGTGGTAGAACTTGTGTGCTGGTGGTGAAATCCATGGTTGTTATAATGGTAGTAATATTGGACATAGTGGTGGCGGTGGAGGTGGTGATAATAGTGGTGTCAACGAGTGTGGTGACAATAATAGTCAGTTCTAAAATGGTAATTACAGTTATCCACATAAAGATCATGCCAATTGCAGTGATGAATTGTTATAGAGCTTGGACTGGTAATTGGCCCATAGAGAAGGGAGGAAAGATTTGAATTAGTAACCTCAGTTTCATGAGGCGTGGTCCCCAGCTGATTGAGATGCCCCTTGGGGGTTCATTATAGAGCTTGGATTTATACGTCTCAACTTTTAGTGGTGGCTTGTACTTCCCTACTCTATGGATTTTAAATTTTCTAGAGATTTGAGATCCATAATTTAGACAAAAGGAACACAGTTTTAGTAATTTCTTAAACCCCTTGATTCAAAGGAAAAAGAACAGGACCCCGATAGAAGACCTACAGGGGAGAACCCTTGTTTAGCACCCTGTTTTCATCTTTGCTTTCATCTATCCAATCTGTAGCTCACTCATGGTGTTTACATATGAAAAATGGCTTTCACACATGCATACAGCCATATATGCACAAATTGTGAGATCACAAGGAGCCACTGTCCAGAGTGGTAGTAAAAGTCCTCAGCTGCCTCGCGCAACTGCACAGATTCAACTCATGAGAGTGACTACTTCATGCAAAAAATGCTGAAGGTAGGACAGTATCCAAGCCACCCCTCTTCTAGAATCTCACTTAAGTGAGACCAGCAATTTTTAGTGATATATTACTAGATCATGCATATCACATTAAACAAGATATCGATAAATTAAATACAGGGAAGGCTCAATGCAGCAAGGGGATGAAACTTTTTTTTTTTTTACATGTCCACACAAAAGGGGGAAGGAAGGATTCGAACTAGTGACCCGCTTCATGAGGCGTGGTCCACAGCCGATTGAGCTACTACTTTAGGACACAAGAGGATGAAATTGATATCATGGCTTAGGACCAGTTGGTAGGATTCATATAGAAACCAATTTTTTTATTTTTTATTTTTATTCAGGCTCTTTAAATATATAGAACGAAAGTAGAATAGGCAATTGTCTTCGGTCAAATGGCATCTTGTCCTTCCATAAGAGTAAAGGGTATAGTTGTGGGTTGTATCCATATGGGTGCATTGTACTTGCATATTAGTAAATAAATACATATATAAAAATAGAGTACCCGTTAGCTCTGTCATGGTTTGACTGATCATCCACGTCAAAAACTGTGTCTGCAAGACCACCAGTCATTCTTACTACTGGGACCTGCAACAATCATTCAATCCAAATGAGAAATTCACCTCATGTCAATCTTCCCTAAGAACCTATGTCATTCATCTATAGTACATGCAAACATCATCTCAAAATAAAAAATAATTAAATAAATAAATAAAACCACAAAATATTGTAGCAAACACGTAGGCAGCACCATGGAAATTGATCATGTTTAACCGGGGAAGTACCTCCTTTCAACATCCCACTAATCACATAATCATTACCATCTCATTTTCAGATTGTTTCTCCAAAAGTTGCCAGTCACTATGACCACCAGAAGATTATTAAAAATTGAGTTTTATTTACTGTTTCTTACTACTGTCATCATAAAATAGATAGCAGAACCTAATCATTTTATTGAAGTACATACTGCTCCATAACGCATTCCAATCATTTGGGAAAGTCCACAAGGCTCATACATGGAAGGAACTAACACCATATCTGCTGCAGCATAGAGCATGTGGGACAGCTCTTCACTGCATAGAAAGCATGTCACGAACAAGAAAATATTAGTTCAGTTAGTAACCAGTGACAGTCGTGTACATGTTATTTCAGTTAAAAGAGAGTAATTTATATTGCTAGGGAAGACACTTCCGTGGGAACTAAGGAATGAATTTCTCTCCAACCTACAAATAATTGGAACGTGCAAGTTACAACAAAAATAACAATATTAGAGATATAATTAAAGAAATTCTAGGAATTGAATAACTGTTGTATGGTGTTCAAAAAAATGATTTACCTAAACATCAATAGGATCCGGGTGGAAGGACCTTGGTTATGCTACAAGAAAAAAAGTATGATAGATGAATGTTGGTAGTTCACCAATTTATTTGCACTTCTAAATAAAAAGACTGCAAAAAAAGGGATCTATCCCACAAGCTTGACATTTCATAAAGAATTGAGCTTATATGAGTCACATTAACATACTTCAATAAAATGAAAATTTATATAATGTAATTAGGACAGATCAAGCACCAAATGGTGCGTATATCATGAACAGAGCTGAGGTATAATTGCAATCCATGTTTCATGGACATGCTCAAGCGGTGGGTTGTCAAAGTGTCCAACACACATTGGGTATGGAAACATGACATACATGCCTCTGAGACGAGTTGAACACAAACCTGCATGAAATAATACTGTTCCACACAGGACACAGCTCAAACATGGAAGAACAATTTAAATTTTCAGAAAATGTTTCTTTTTAAATTTTAAATTTTAAATTTTAGTGGCACAAGGGCTTCCAACAATAAGTAAATAAACAAAGAATGAGACACCACTTACTATGAAAAAGAGATGAAATTCTATTGTTTTGATCCAAATTGATTGAAGATATTAGTGTCCACATACTTTTACTATGATTTCTCCATTTTAGTATTATACAAGAGTCTTTGATTTCTCTATATGTTCCCTTTTTTAGCTTTCCAATAAATAATGTGCATGTAAATTATATTCTCAAACTATGTATATTTAGATAGATATATTAGTGTCCCGGACATGTATTGGATGACATGTTGCATATCCATACAATCTATAAATTCTAGCACAATCTGTAAGACCAAAATCTCAGATCCATTACCAATTTTGCAAGCCCTTCGAATTCTCTTTCAACCCGAACATCTGAAGCTTTCCCAAGTATGACCATCTGCCCACCCTAAAAGTGACTCCATTGGAAAAGAAGGAAATCAGTTGAAATCATATCGTGAACTTGGTTCAAACTCAGGCAGTCAAATTAAGAAAACACAGCATATATAAAGGGAGAAAACATCAAACTTCCCAAAATTCTAGTAAAGAACTAACAGATGCTTCATAAATGAACACTTCTTGTTAGCATGATAGACATCTATGTGTGTTGAATACAACAGTGTGTCAGCAGACCTTAAATAAAACCTAGCTTAAGACAAATAATCATCAGACCTGGGTCTTCTTAAAAGTATTTAACAGCTGAAAGATGAGAAATTATTCTCCAAAATCTCATCCAAAGAAGACAAAAAGCTATTGAAATTAAGAAAGACAACATGTAAAACTTTGACCTCATATTTGATTTAAGTGACATCATCTCAAAAAGATCTTGTGGTGCAAAAGACCACAATTACGGTCAATAAGACAAAACAATCACACTCAAGCACTCCAAGAATTTACTTGGTCCCTCAATGTGAGTTACGTCCACAAGAAGAGGTGATCACGAAGAAATTCAAAAATTCACTATTAGATGGAATACAAAATAGCAAGAAAAAAAAAGAAAGAAAAAAAAAATCACTAAGAACTCAAAACTCCAATACACCTAAATCTCACTTTTACACAAAAGAGATGCTTCCCCAAAGGAGAAAACAAAAGGACAAACTTCTCTTTTGCGAAGACAAACGCAGCTCTATTTCACTCCTTTTCTCTCTCATTGTCACACACCTCTTTCTTTCTTTTCTTTTCTTTCTCTTTTTTCTCTCTCACGCACAACAAGCTTTCTCAAGATGAAACAAAAAGGTTGTTGTGTGGCGCTATGCTTTTTCTCACAACACGAAACTAAGAGTGTGGCTCCCCATTTTTATAAAACACTAAGTCGGCTACCAAAGACCAAATACAAGTCAGTCAATGAAAGAAATACTCTCCTTCTCCAAGGAGGAGTAACTGCTGTTGGGCGCCACCAACTTGATGGGTCAAGTCACACGCATGGCAACAGATCAAGGCAGAAGTTGTTCAATTTTTCAAAAGAATGTGGATTACATTGCTGAACTTTTTTCCCCATTCAAAAAGAAAATATGCTAATTCCTGCTGAATCCTGTTATTTTCAATCAAGAAAGAGTTAGGGTATGTTGTTCAGTTGTCATTAAACTTCCAACGGTTCAAGAATAAAAAATTCTTTTTCAGCTACTGAAAATTCTGAGGGTTAGTGGGTACTGGAGAAGGCGATGATTGCCAGTTAGAGGCTTAAAGTCTCAATCAGGGGTTAACTTGACTTGCATGTCTCAAATGTAAAATTTCACTTTTAAGTTGTCCATCAGCCTTCCAATAATAACGACCATGGACTAGCACAATATTGTTATTGTTTAATTCGCAACATGGTGGGTATTGATAAGTGGCTTCAAGAAGAGTATTGATATTCCATTTATAAGAGAACAGACATTCTTTACTAGTATTATGGAGTTTTTCTATGGTAGCCAGTCTGGCAGAGTCGTATTCACTCTATATATTGTTTACAGATTTTCAAGCATGTTAATAATGCAAAAACTGTAAAAGCATTGATATAAAAATTTGGAAGGTGATATAATCTCAGATATCCTTATTTCCATCATGTTGAGAGAGAGAGAGAGAGCAGTTGTCATGAAAAAAAATAGAAAAAGCAAAACTTACAAGTTCCTCAACATGCTTGATTGCATGAGAAATCAAATGAAGCCCCTTTTGTGGGACTAATCGAGTAATACAGACAACTAAAGGCACCTTGCATGTTATATCTGGCAAATGGTTACCATCTAGAGTGCCTTCTAAAGCCAAACCAAGCCCCCTTTGAACATAGTATTTGCATAACTTCTTGCCCTCAGGCTTTTGAGCTGCAAGGAATCAAATACAGAGAATTTAAAGGAAAACTAGAGAACCTTGGGAAGTAAATCTTGAAGATAGATAATTATGATTAGATCAAAATAAAAACAGTTCACACATCAGGAAAAACTAGAGCTGGAACTTTGATGACATCATATTTGCTATTAAAGCTACTTCCCACCCTAAGATTGGCAGACAACAAAGGCACGAATGCATAAATGTTTCTGTCTTTTAATACTATGGAAGCATGTTATGATAATAGTAGCAGGGAGCCTGCAGGTCTCAGCACTGCACTATGTTGAATTGGTGTCAATCTCATAAATATGCAACTATACAAGGGCTTAACAATATATAAGTAAAATTTACCAAGAGAGAGAGAAAGGGAGTGAGAGAGAGAGACTCCGTCATTTTCTAGACCTGTTCTTTTGCTAATGTGAAATCAAACAAACAGAATTCTTGACTAGATAAAGTGAAGTTACCATTGAACTTAACAGGCAAGAAGATGTCAGTAGCAGGGTTCCACATTGCAGTGTCTATCCCATTCAAAACACCAAAGTATCTACAGAATTACATAACACAACATTGTCAGAAACTACGGGAACAATAATAAGTTCCTGTACTTTATTTATTTATTTTGGATAAGTATGAACAATAATAAGGTCTGTATTAATTATAGATACATGTAAAAACAAAGGAAGACTATAATCTGAACACAGCAATGGATATTTATCAAGCAAGCCCCCGTCACAAAGATATTCCATACAAGATTCCCAAGCATAATGGCACCCAGAGGCCCAGACTGAGCCAAGAGAAAATCAGAGAGATATTTGAAGAAAACAAAA
>NC_081548.1:262784-291007 GCF_901000735.1 Corylus avellana
AAAATCACTAAGAACTCAAAACTCCAATACACCTAAATCTCACTTTTACACAAAAGAGATGCTTCCCCAAAGGAGAAAACAAGAAAGAGGTGATCACGAAGAAATTCAAAAATTCACTATTAGATGGAATACAAAATAGCAAGAAAAAAAAAATCACTAAGAACTCAAAACTCCAATACACCTAAATCTCACTTTTACACAAAAGAGATGCTTCCCCAAAGGAGAAAACAAAAGGACAAACTTCTCTTTTGCGAAGACAAACGCAGCTCTATTTCACTCCTTTTCTCTCTCATTGTCACACACCTCTTTCTTTCTTTTCTTTTCTTTCTCTTTTTTCTCTCTCACGCACAACAAGCTTTCTCAAGATGAAACAAAAAGGTTGTTGTGTGGCGCTATGCTTTTTCTCACAACACGAAACTAAGAGTGTGGCTCCCCATTTTTATAAAACACTAAGTCGGCTACCAAAGACCAAATACAAGTCAGTCAATGAAAGAAATACTCTCCTTCTCCAAGGAGGAGTAACTGCTGTTGGGCGCCACCAACTTGATGGGTCAAGTCACACGCATGGCAACAGATCAAGGCAGAAGTTGTTCAATTTTTCAAAAGAATGTGGATTACATTGCTGAACTTTTTTCCCCATTCAAAAAGAAAATATGCTAATTCCTGCTGAATCCTGTTATTTTCAATCAAGAAAGAGTTAGGGTATGTTGTTCAGTTGTCATTAAACTTCCAACGGTTCAACAATAAAAAATTCTTTTTCAGCTACTGAAAATTCTGAAGGTTAGTGGGTACTGGAGAAGGCGATGATTGCCAGTTAGAGGCTTAAAGTCTCAATCAGGGGTTAACTTGACTTGCATGTCTCAAATGTAAAATTTCACTTTTAAGTTGTCCATCAGCCTTCCAATAATAACGACCATGGACTAGCACAATATTGTTATTGTTTAATTCGCAACATGGTGGATATTGATAAGTGGCTTCAAGAAGAGTATTGATATTCCATTTATAAGAGAACAGACATTCTTTACTAGTATTATGGAGTTTTTCTATGGTAGCCAGTCTGGCAGAGTCGTATTCACTCTATATATTGTTTACAGATTTTCAAGCATGTTAATAATGCAAAAACTGTAAAAGCATTGATATAAAAATTTGGAAGGTGATATAATCTCAGATATCCTTATTTCCATCATGTTGAGAGAGAGAGAGAGAGCAGTTGTCATGAAAAAAAATAGAAAAAGCAAAACTTACAAGTTCCTCAACATGCTTGATTGCATGAGAAATCAAATGAAGCCCCTTTTGTGGGACTAATCGAGTAATACAGACAACTAAAGGCACCTTGCATGTTATATCTGGCAAATGGTTACCATCTAGAGTGCCTTCTAAAGCCAAACCAAGCCCCCTTTGAACATAGTATTTGCATAACTTCTTGCCCTCAGGCTTTTGAGCTGCAAGGAATCAAATACAGAGAATTTAAAGGAAAACTAGAGAACCTTGGGAAGTAAATCTTGAAGATAGATAATTATGATTAGATCAAAATAAAAACAGTTCACACATCAGGAAAAACTAGAGCTGGAACTTTGATGACATCATATTTGCTATTAAAGCTACTTCCCACCCTAAGATTGGCAGACAACAAAGGCACGAATGCATAAATGTTTCTTGTCTTTTAATACTATGGAAGCATGTTATGATAATAGTAGCAGGGAGCCTGCAGGTCTCAGCACTGCACTATGTTGAATTGGTGTCAATCTCATAAATATGCAACTATACAAGGGCTTAACAATATATAAGTAAAATTTACCAAGAGAGAGAGAAAGGGAGTGAGAGAGAGAGACTCCGTCATTTTCTAGACCTGTTCTTTTGCTAATGTGAAATCAAACAAACAGAATTCTTGACTAGATAAAGTGAAGTTACCATTGAACTTAACAGGCAAGAAGATGTCAGTAGCAGGGTTCCACATTGCAGTGTCTATCCCATTCAAAACACCAAAGTATCTACAGAATTACATAACACAACATTGTCAGAAACTACGGGAACAATAATAAGTTCCTGTACTTTATTTATTTATTTTGGATAAGTATGAACAATAATAAGGTCTGTATTAATTATAGATACATGTAAAAACAAAGGAAGACTATAATCTGAACGCAGCAATGGATATTTATCAAGCAAGCCCCCGTCACAAAGATATTCCATACAAGATTCCCAAGCATAATGGCACCCAGAGGCCCAGACTGAGCCAAGAGAAAATCAGAGAGATATTTGAAGAAAACAAAACTGCTACAAAGCAGCTCAACAAGTACAAGTAAATTAATGCTAACAGCTTAAATATTGCATAGTTACATCAAATTACCAAACCAGCATCAAAAGAACGACTGCTTTTGGCCAAAACATTGAAACAAAGAACACCAGCATGCATTTAGGAGTCCCACATAAGATTTTGGTGTTTCACGTGGGACCCAAAAGTTCATATTGGTTGGTAAATCTTTCTATTTTGATAGATTCTGACACGGGAAAAAGGTTTCATGGAGCAGCTTCCTTCTTACATAGTTAATGAACCCCACTCAAAACATCATATAATATCCACTAATGCTTGGAATAAGGCAGAATCCCCTATGCTAGTCTTGCAAAGTCCAATGAGTGGTCCCACTGTAAAACCAGAAAATGTTTCAAGTTGTATTTCAGATTACTAGAAGGAAACAGTCGAATTGCATCATGAGTTGATTCGGAAATGGATCTTAATTGTAAAATATACTTCATGTAGACGTGCCCTCACAAGGTAGTGAGTATGAGTGCTTATTTCAAGCACTACCAATTGGTAGTTTAGAACGCAACTGGAAAATAATTGAACCACACCCAGAATAGGGACCATATCCTGTTAACATATTGCCGGCTCTCCCTTAGACTGGGTATATAATTAAATTGCATAGACCTACGAAAGGTTAATATGTTGGGAATATCCTTACATGTATCAGAAACAGTTAGTAGGCACACTATGTGTGTGAATATATAGTAGTGCCAGTCATCCATCTCAACACCCTCAAGTCCACTAAACCAATTTTATCAATTTATTGACTGATCAGCATTTTTAATTATACAGTCTGGCTAGTTTCTACATTCAAAGCCAGTTCACAAAACTTAGTATTAAATAATACACATTCCGTCAACCATAGTCATTCCATTAGCACTTCCCCATTTCATTATCCTATCTTTAATTTAATGGGCAATGTAAATTTCACTCCCCTTCCCCTTATGAGTGAACAATCTTACCTTGTCAGTTAATGGTACCTATCCTCCTCTGAAAGGTGGAGTTCCAGGGCTCTAGGATTCAACCCCTCATGAATACAGGAGTTTTGGGGATAGGGTAATTATGTACTTTGGCAAGGAAAAGAAATAGGAATTATCTCTGAAGCCATAAACCTTTCACAATTTATTCTCATCAACTCCGATTTTTTACTGAAAATACACTGCACTTTAACAAACTTTTTATGTTCCATTTTTATCCCTTAATGATAAACCTTAATTTGGAGTCATTGACAAAAAAAAATTAAAAAAAAAATCACCAACTAAGTCATCAACTGAGGGGAGGGGAATGAAAAAAAAAAAAAAAACTATGTATAATAATACAATGGAGTGATGGACCTGCTCCAGAAAATGCCCATTTACTGTGAGTTTTTTTCCCCATCCTAACATATGCAAAGATTTGTAGGCACTTGAAACAATTATTTGGAAAAGGAGTAAGTTTCCTGAAAGTGAAACTGTCTACTTGGAGGAATCAGAATTATTACCGTGAAAAACTTGAAGATTAAACAATCAAGTTCTTAGCTATAATGTAATTCTCAATGGCATTGAAGGTAGCCATTACAAATACCAATTAAGACACCGGAATATGTTCACTGTAAAACAATTATAGGCTTAAGACATGCTAACCATTTTAGCTTACATCAACTCCTTTTAAATTCACTTCTTTGGATTTAATTAAGATACCGGAATACTTTCAATGTAAAACAATTATAGGATTCAGACATGCTGACCATTTTAGCTTACATCAACTCCTTTCAAATCCACTTCTTTGGATTTCTTTTTCAGATAGTAATAAAAGATATATCATATGAATAATACCCAAAACAAGGTATGCTATAAGATCGAATGCCAGGGAGATCTAGTGTACAGTTCCAAACATATATGACATTCCACTTAACTACAAGTGCTATAACATTGGATAATATATTCTTGAGAAGGCTCTTTTTTGCTCTAAATATATTTTGAATTGTACCTTTGAATGTGATTGATTGTGAAGACAGCATTTCAATTGGAAAAAAAAAAAACTCAAAACGTCACAGCATTCTACAATGAATTGGACCAAATGTGTAACACTAATAACATAGGAAACCTGACTTAACTGGCAATGAATAACTAGGCATTTACTGTATGGAAATTATCTGATAACTGATATCTGTAGCTACAGTAGCAGTTTAAGGATACTCTTAACTCATCTCATTTCATTTGGACAATACAAGAGTTATATAGAAAAGTACAATACAATAACCCAAAGTAAAATGGAGTGGTTACAACTTAAAATGTATGGAGGAACTTACTTATCCCGATTCCTTAATAACGTGCTTGCAAGCCATCCAGTGCATAGGGTTTCCTTGAGATATGTCGGAGAGACTGTGCTGAAAGATGAAGGAAAATCACTTACTAGACAATGATGTGGATATTAGGGTGAGTTGGATTTATACATTTATGCACACACGTTATGCTTTCTCCACATAGTCTACTATTTATCTACAATATGTTTACATTATGCGTGCATCTTGGTATATCTCCACATGGCAGTTTATTCAGGATACAATTTCTTATTTCCATTAAAGTGCCCAAAAGCCATCCAAAGCACAGTGATTGGCCTTTTCCATCAAAATCATACCTTCAACATTTTACAAATGGCTCACCATGATGGAAATCCTTCTTATTGGTGTGTTTATTCTTCCTTGTACCATATGGCACATTGTCATTCGAAAATTCAGGGCATACTGGAAAATTATTTATTAAAAAATGGCTATTGACAAGTATGTGCAAATTCACAAATTGTTTGCAAACGCCAAAAAAAGAAAGAAAAGGGAGGCTGCTTACACTACTGCATTGCTATACACAATTCCACCTTTCAATAAGCTCAATCTCTCAGGATTGTGGCCAATAGTTCGATCATCAATTGCCTGCCATGTAGAAAGATAAAAACAAAACCAGAAACTTTAGTCATTAACAAGGGAGTGACTTGGACAGACAGGTGAAACTTGACAAAAGAATAATGAGCTGTACTGAACAATGATCTGAGTTCGCAAAGGTTTTAGCACTGAAAGCAAAATTTTCTAGCTGGATGGAGGTGTATAACTAAAAGAACTCTTTAATCAACTAAGAAAACTCATTCGCATGGAGAATACATCAATTCATGAGAATTTGTGGCACAATTGGTGCCAAATGAAACCATATATCCCATTTGAGAATGCTTTTCACTACATTTTTGCAACCATATTTACAAATGTGTGTGTGTGCATTGTGTACAAATATATCTATATAATTATAAAAATCAACCCAACTAAGCCTGATATATATATATATTATATATATATATATACATATATATATATATATATATATCAGGTTCAAGCTATACACTTGATGTGACTCTCTATTTATTTTACACCACACAATAACTTTTACTTTGGTTAATATTTTTATGACCCTCTCATGGATTACACATTCTTTTCTTATGCCAAATTTTTTTGTCAATCAGATGTCATATATTATCCAGTCCATAAACTAGTGTTTGCCTCTACTTTTTAGACATAGAAAATTAAAATTTTTAACATTAAACGACAATCATCTTGATAACTTGTGAGCATGAAGGGTAAGGAGAAACAATCTAGTCCAATGGAGGTGTCAAAATACTCATCAAATGAAAAATTCATTGAGCGGTGTAACATAGACAAAAGTTACACCAGAGAATATTTAATACAAATATAAACAAAAAATTCATGAAAGTTTAAGATTATAAAGAAAACACCTTGTCTATGGTTGCGTATATAGATCCATCAAGGCCACTCTTGCTGAGCTGCTCTTGGCTGCCAAGGTAAACAAAGCCATTATGAGAGGAGTGACAGGCTTCAAAGAACTCAAAAGATTGTTTCAACGATAGTTTCATCTATAATTCATGTCACAGAAATCTGTTAAGGCACATAAGCATCAATCTCCAAACATTTTTAAACTTGTACACAAGTATTAAATCAACCAAAAATGAAACAAGAAGCAAAACATATTAAAAAATAGTTAATTCACTACTCCTACTTAGCTTGCTTTGTTTCAAATAAGCAGGCTATTTGAATTGGGGCATCCTTTGCAAATTCAGTATCGTACTCAATCTCCTATCATACCCAAATAAATAACAAAAATAAAATTAAAAAAAAAAAGAGGGAAAAATAATATGAAAATAAATTATTCATTTCTCCTATTTAGCTTGCTGTGTTTCGAATATGTAGAAAATCTGAAACTTTTTGGCAATTCCTTTCAAAGTGAATAATATGATCTCTGTCATTAACCACAAACATGTATCTGTTATAAATGGACTATAGCATTTTTCTGTAGAATACATACTAAGAAAGTTCAACATTTTCTTCTCCACTATCAAATTCAAAATAGGAACCTAATCGCATTTCAAATCTAGAAGAATACATGTAAAATACATCCACGACATAAAAGAAAAGAAACTTCAAGAATTTTACATGGCAATATGTAAAACAATTATGCTACGAAAGGCTGGAATTGACTTGAATCAAGCATAAGCTAATTCTCCATTTAATATCCACATGGTACAGTCCTGTCCCCATGTAGTTTTTGCAGGATTGATTTATCACATATACAATACTGCTCTCCATAAATATTCACAAACATAAAGCCATGTAACTATGCGTGATAACACGCTATATCTGACACCATGTCCATATCACAGCAGATATCCCATATTCCTGTATGTAGTCCATAGGATTTCTAAAGGAGAAGGGTAAGACAAGCAGGAAATTTCTTTCAAACTGCTCTCTTTGGAAAACCGTGAAACTAGTAAAACCTTGTGGTAGCGAGGCAAATACTTTAATGAGACACAAATGATTGTGGTAGTCGGGTGAACCAAGCAATTGCAAACCATGGGTGCATAAAATGGAAAGTGGAAAATGTTGAAGGGAGTTGATGATTAAAGCACAAGGGAATAACAAAAGGATAAGCTTACCTACACTCCCCATAATGCTCCATATTGTGGATTGTCAATACTATTCTTGGCTTCTATAAACAAAAATATATCAATATCAATATCAATATCAAATCTCATATGAAGGGAGGTAAAACTATTTAACAGCATCTATATCTGTCACAAAACTTGAAGTAAATACCTTAAGTGAGAGATAATGGTACATATCCCAGTAAAGCAGTGGTAAAGCTCCTGCCTGCCATTCATGGACATGAATGATATCGGGTTGTGCTCCAGTCGCCTGTTATCATTGGAAGAACATGGTTCAAGATATGTCACTGATATAACCAAGTTCTCCATCCCACATTTTCAAGCCAGATGGCTATAAGAAATAATTAAATTATCTCAAGCATAGAGTCGGTCGGTAAAAAAGAATCAAGAAAGACTCCACAGACAACTCATTTACAGTCATAACACAGTTTAAGCAGTTTTTAGCTTTGACATAGTTTCTGTAATGTCTACGAACACTCGAGTGTAAGATACTGATCCCTCTATTATTTCTGCATTAGCAAGCCAACCTGAGATTTTTAAATCAATCCAGCTAAATAAAAAGTGGAATTCAATATATCAAAAGATGCACCAAGTATTCATCCACAAACCTGCATCCATTCAAGGCAAGCACGGCTAAAGAACAAATATGCCTCCAGCTCATTGTATGAACCCCCATAAACAAATTGCCCCTTAAAGAAATGGTTGGACGGTTCAATAAATACTACTGGGATGCCAGAAACTTCCCCACGATATGCATTAGTTGGAACCCAGTTTCCGCCATGATAAGATTCATACGTAGTGATTAATGCCAAGTCTTTGATCTGCTGCTTCTGAATACATTCATAGAAAGGGAGCATTATCTCCACTGCATGACCACGTGACAAACATGCGCGAGCAAGTCCAGTTACAACATCACCGAGGCCACCAACTTTGGCTATGGGTGCCATTTCAGCTGTAACATGAATTATGTGCATGCGATCAGAATCCTTGTTTATGTCAGCAGGAACTTCTGGGCTCACACCCCAAGAAGGGAAGTCCTTTTTCCAAAAAGGGATTTCATCACTAGGAGAAGGCCACACAAGTTCTCCAATACCAACATCAGTTGAACTTCCTCGTCTTTCAGCCCCTACCTACAATTAGAATTGACATTTCCAGAGTGCATTCAAATCACACTGATCCCACTAATCCAACTTGTCAACTTGTTATGATTAATCAAAAAGATACTTAAGCCTAGTTTTGCATAATTCACAGGAAGTAAATGGCCAAGATTGAGAAATACCTCTGATGAGAGATGAGTCTCAGCCTCAAGAGCTTGAATCTTGAATTTGGAAGAGCAAAACTTGAACTTGTCGCGGATACCCAATACGTTCTTTTTTTCCACCATCAAAATCCTTGAACTTGACAAAATTAAAGGACAAAACTTGCCCATTATAGCACACTCCATTATCACTCTGCTTACTATGAGTAACTGCCCTTTATACAATACCTGCGATAGGAACAACACATTCCAATGAAGAGAGAGAATGATTTCGAGTACCCTTTGACTAATATAAAGGAAAAATGAAATCTTTTTTATCCTATAGAAAATGAAACGCAATGAAATGATAATTTATTAGTTTTCTCAGAACCAAACAGAGCAGAAAACAAAAGACTGACCTGTCAATCTTGGGCTGTCTCTGTCTATTGGTCTCTCTCTATAGTACAAGTGGCAACAGAGGTGGAGTAAGCCACAAAGCATTTTTGGTTTGCAAGGATCTCAGAGGTGAAGGATTCTCGGATTCTTTTTGCTTATGTGGGTGGGTAATGATTGCATCACCTGTCGAGGACGTCGCCTACGTTCGCCACTGCAATTTTGGACTGCACAGAGAATCTACGGTGCATTTAGAGTCTGATTATTGGCTTTAGGCTAAGTGAGAAAAAATAAATAGAATATGCTTACTTTATTTTAGAGAGCTCCTACTATAAGTTCCCGGTGTAAAATTATCCAGTCACCATATGACACATCATAATTTTACCACCACCACGCACCCTCCTCTAAAAAAAAAAAAAAGGGTTTTTCACTGGTGAGAGGCCATCACCCTTCCTCTATTGAGGGTGGTCGGCTGCCAAGAAATTGGAGAAGGGTCACCCTCTTAAAATATTGTTTTTTTGTTTTATTTTGAAATTTGAAGACAAAACAATAATTTTACAACAAATCGAATCATCAAGCAATATGTTAGCCAATAGCTTTAAGCCACGCCACCTTAACTCAGATTAATGTCCAAAGCATCTTCCTACTTCTAATTAGTTTCACTTATATTGGGGCTTCACCACTTTTACATACAAGATGAAGATGGCAGGCTCAATTATCCCCCTCACGGTTCTGTACAAGTAAATACACTTAATATTCAGAGTTACAAGTATAAACCTCCCAAACTGCATATTAAACAACTTTTACATAATCCAGAGGCACATTCAGTGTAACACGATGGCTGTGTATTCAATTTATGGATGGGGAGTGGAGTGGGGGATCCAGGCATCTTTCTCAAGAAACACAACAGCTAAACAAGGTAGGTTAATACATAGTAGAGTGAGAGTTATACATACACATCGATCTCCTCTTCTATTACTAATTCATCAACAGGAATCCATTAATGTAGAAACACCAAAACCAAAGGTTTTTTCATAACTCTCCCTTTTTCTATTGAAGAAAGAAATTAAACTGATAAATACACGAGGCTATGACAGAATCACCCTCTTTCGCCTCTTTTTCTCCCTTTCCAATTACTTCTTTACTCTTTATGTTCTTATGCCTGTTTTCTTGTCTTATCTTTTTCTGGGATCAGTCTGCTGTCATTGGTTGGGTCATGCAACACCTAAAACGGGCCTTGCGGACAGTTGTCATAATCTCCATCTCCGCGTTCTCAAGCATTCTGACCACTTCTGCAAAGGGTGGCCTGACATCAGGGTTGGCATCCCAGCATCGGGTCATGATCTCACTGAGAACAGGTAAGCAGTTACCAGGAATGTTAGGACGAACGCCCTTGTTAACAACTGCAAATGCAGCCTGCACTGCTGTCATGTTCTGGAATGGAAGATGTCCTGTTATAAGTTCCCACAGAACAATCCCGAAACTATACACATCTACCTTCTGTGTGTAAGGCCTGTGCTGGATCATCTCCCTGCATAGCCAGATAAGAAAATAATGCACTCAAGTAGCCTACGGTTAACAGTTCAGGTTCAAGAGAGACAGGTTTGCTGAACAAGAAATGCCATGCCAACCATCAGTGCATAGCACTATTCCTAAGATACTCTACTCATCAAGAAAAAAATAATTTTATATATATTCTTGAGATTCTCTAGATGCAGACATGTAGTAACTAAATGATATATCAATATAAGAAAGAAGCTGGAGATGAGAATGAAAATTAGAGCTTCATTCAATAATAAGTTTTCAGTTCAGTCTTCAAATGAAGTTCAAAAACTATCATACAATACTAAATCACAATCAGTAAAATGATCAAACATGGTTGCATTTCCTTTGACCTGAACTGCTAATACGAATCGAACTTAATACAACAGCAACACCACTTGCCCAGAAAGATCAATTCAATGAATTCAAACAACTAAACCACGAGGCAAAAGCTATAAGCAATAAAAAGTAGACTCTCATCCAATATATTCTCATTCAATGGAGATCGAAGCCTACTTTCTTCCAGTAATTTATGTTAGAAAATTAATCAAATGATTAAATCAACTATTTCTTATCAACTTAAGCTTATGAGATAAGTAGTGATATAATATGATATCAGAACAAAGGTTTTGAGTTCAAATCTTGTCACTCACCTCTTATTTTAATTAAATATTTCATGTGTTAAATCTTCTTTATTAAGCGAAAATTTGAGCCCACACGTGAGAGAAAGGGAGGGAAAGTGATAGAATATTAATCAAAATAGTTAAATCAACAATTTCCTATCACCTTGAGCTTTTGGAGAATAAGTGGTAATTTAAGAATTTTGGACAGGTTGGGAAGCAAAGTCGTTTGCACTAAGCAAATAGGACTAAAGCTAGACTCACTAATCTAAAATCACTAATCCATAAGAGCTACAAGCACAAATAAGAGGCACACCAAACAGAAGAAAAGCTGGGCCCGATATCAAACAGAAGAAAAGCTGCAAATGAAGTTCATGCCACTCCGTCCAAGGTTGATATCAACAGCAAGCAACCTCAAACCAAGCCAACTCAAATTTTTAATATTCTGTCTGACACTGTATTCTTCTAGATCGAAGAGCCAAAACACCTAACCTATACTTGGGGCTGTGAGCATTATGTAAACCCCAACCTAACCCCATGATATCCACCAAAAAAGGAAAACAAAAAAAATATGTTTAATTTACTCATCCACCACAAGATTAATCCAGGTCAGACCACAGTAAGGTCTAATCACCAACAAATATTGGCATCAGGGCAAACACCATTAATGCACCCCATACCTTCATCCCATGCTATCAATTTGATTTGTATGTTAAGATATAATGATGGTAATGGTTGCTATTAGTCCACAACATTTTTTTTTTTTTTGATAAGTATTTTAGTCCACAACATATAAACCATGTACACACGATTTATGTGTTCAGTGGAAAAATACAATAATTCTCATTCACATGAAATTGGCACATTCATCCAATCAGACATCTCCAAGCTTTGACTGGTAAGATATATTAAGGACAGTGAAGAAAAAATATGCTCCTCCTAGTTACTGCACTTTCAATATTTTTAGTGCAAAGCTGGTGAAGTTTATTTCATGTTTTTCTGTCATGCCACACAAGAAAATCCAAGAAATCAATGTCAAACTGATCTCATTATCCCATAACACAGAGTCTACAAATGTTATTTAACTCAAAGATTTTAAAAGGTAGAAACAACTTCAAGCATTTTCAAACAAAAAGTTCTACAAAACTCATCTTGTAGAGCCAAAAAATATTTGTTCCTTCTTAAGTAAACACAAGATAAAATTCTGAGAAACAGCCATATTAAAACTCAAAGAAAGTTTACAAGGGAAAAAGGATGTACTTTATGTTGCCTTAGACAAGCACCATAAGAGAGAAAAAGGATGTGCAGGTCCATATATATACATATTATAGTAGTCAAGTGTTCAACCTGCAACTTCACCCTAGTCATGGGTGGAAGACGTGCCATTTGAGCTAAAGATCATGGGCATTTTATGGTCAATAAATATCAAACCATATTATATGCTTTGAAAATATCAAACCATATCATATGCTTTGAAAATATCAAACCATATCATATGCTTTGAAAATATCAAACCATATCATATGCTGAAAATATCAAACTGATTCTTAGAAAACAATTATATTGATCTTAATTGTCCGGACGGACTTTTTCTAATATTATTGCGCTGACAACATCTCAAACACATCCAAATCTCAGAAGAATGATAATATGAAAATTACTGAATGCCTTCCCATCAAATAAGAGGTGAAGGCCAGATTAGGTGCTATGCTCAAAAGAAACTAAGAAAAAATAACAGGTACTAAGGGAATGCAGGAGAGCAAGCCTATGTGATGATTAATGACTAATTGGAGAAATTCACTAATTGATTTTTGAAGTCAAAACAATATATGTTAGCTCCTTGCACCAAAGTAGAATTTCCAAGATCAATAAAGGTGACAAACAGAACGAAAAATAATTTATGTTATTAGACATTTCACATTAGTAACAAAACATTAGACTGTTATAATTTAACCACATTCTATGCAATTGTCCTAGGTTATGCCTAGCTAGGTGGTTGATTTGTTTGCTTGTTGGAGGACAAGTGGTAGCTCTCAAAGTGCTATCATGTGGAACTTGGTGTCCTCTTGCCTTTTGTGCTGCCTTTATAGGGAAATAAATGATCAAAATTTCGAAGATTGAGAGAAGACAATGGAGGAGCTCAAGTCCTTTTTTTTTTTCTTTCTCTTTATACTTGAACAGCTGCGTTTTTAGCTCCTTTGGTAATTAGTTTTAATGATTTTCTTATTCTTTTTTCTCATTTTAGATAGGTGTTTCTCTTGTATACTTCATGTGTATCTGGGTTGCACTTATTATTATTATTATTTTGGATAAATGTTCAACTGGGACAAAATAATGAATCTAACAGCTAAAGAGTCAAAAGTCTTACGGAGCCATCCAGCGGTAAGTCCCTGTCTCAGGTGTCATTCCTTCAGTCTGCACTTCTATCCGAGCAACCCCAAAGTCAGCAATTTTTATTGATCTGTCTGTGAAAATCAAGAGGTTATCGGACTTTAAGTCCCTATGAATCAACCCAAGCCCATGAACGTATGCCATCCCCCTCGCTACATCCAATGCTTGCTTGACTGCTAATTTCAATGGCACTGATCTGTTTTGGCGCTTCGTCAGGAATTGCCGAACTGAACCACCCTTTGCATACTCTGTCACAATGCACCAAAGCATTGGCTTACGGCAAGCACCAATAAAACGAACTATGTTTGGATGCTTAAGTGTAGCCAGCATCATCACTTCCTGCTGAAATTGTTGCTCCATCAGTTGAGCTCTTCCCAGGTCATTTTCTGGCCTCTCCAAGATCTTGATGGCAACATCCTCGCCATTGTAAGTGCCTCTGTATAGTTTCCCAAAAGCCCCTTGCGCAAAAGCCTCACCCATATTAAGCTTCCTTAAATCAATTGTCCACTCATCAAAATTCTCAAGCCCCTCGGTAGGGGAGTTGCTATCCATTAAAGCTCGGGCCAGTGCATCATCACTCAGGGCATGTGTCACCCTTCCTCGACGATTAACACTCTGTTGCACACTGTAATTGTCGTTAGCACGCCTACGCAAGCCTTGGTGGTTCAAAATGCGAGTATGAGAATCGTTTGATCCAACACTGCTGTTATCTACCGACATCGCAACAGACCCTCCACCAGTACTTGTTTGCAAACTGCCAAAACTGTCAACTGACATGTTGGTACCCTCATTAAGTTTCTCGTAAAACACCTGGGACAAATCATAAAAGTTACTGTCGTGTTTGTTAAGGTCTATTATTCCAGCGAACTTTGGACCACCCTCCAACATTTTTCTGTCTGAAAAGCAAAACTTGCAAGTGTCCTTATTTCTTCAGCATCAGAAATTGCAAACTCAATCACCAAAAAGAACCCTGAAACAAAAAATTTCCCTCATGAAATTTCAGCATTATCTTTCAAGTTGAAATTCTACAACAAACAAAACCCTAATTTTGTAATCAACTTAAGATCCATGGGCCTAGTACACCACACTCTGGAGCTTACATAGAGTTCTATTATACCCTAAATTTCTACAGGTCATGCGGGAAATGTAGGAAAAGAAAAGCAAAAATAAAAAATAAAACTTTTAATGCTCACTGTGCCAATAAAAAATATTTTTTTTCTGAATCAAGCATTTAGGCTGAGTTTTCTATTATTTGATAACTGAAACCACATGAAGCATAACACTCTTAACTCCTTTTCCGTTTTATCAGTTTCCTTGGTAACCAAAAGTTGCGTAAAAAATACCCCCAAGTATATCGTCATTCCACGCCCAAATTCTATTTCTTTCACACCTTAAGTCTCCTCCACGTATTACCTTGACAGTACACCATTTAATACTTATTTTATACCAAAAATTCTAAATAAATAATTAATAAAAAAAAAAAAAAAAAAAAAAAAGCACTCCCTGAAAAATAAAAAGTATAAGGTTCAACCCCAAATACCAGATTCCCATGGGGCACAAAATCAACAAATACCCATAAAAATGTGGGATTCTAGAGAACAAAAAGATACAACCTTTAGCATAATGTACATCAAATTATATGAAACGCAGAGGAAATAGATAAATACCCAAACAAAACAAACAAAATTAATAACATAAAGAATTAAAAAATAAATAAATAAAAATGAAAATTAATATCCACACCAAATTCCTAATATGTCCACCAAATATACAAAAAAAAAAAAAACAGAAAATTTTCTGAAACTACGTTTTCGGAGCCCACAGAGAAAGAAAGAAAAAAAAAAAAAGTAAATCTCAAAAATCAAAATATTCTGTCTACCCACCCCTAAATTCTCACAAGCCCAAATCAAACCTAAACGAAAACAATAAAAAAGAATCAAATGCAAAAACCCCTGAAACCTCGAAAGACCATAACAAAACCCTAAGAACCCCAAACACAACATTCAAGCACAATCCACATAAAATTCTCACAAACTGCGATCAAAAGCAAGCAAACCCATCCAAAAAGAGAAACTAGAACCCGAAAGTTGAGCGATTGAGAGCTTAAAATTGAACGGATTGCGAGGAAGCATACCTCGATGGAAAGGGCTCAACCGCGCGATTCCGATTGAAGCATAAGCGTAGAAACGAGATCGAGCGCGATCAGAGAGGAATCGAAGGTAGAGAATCAAAGAAAGCCGATAGAGAGGGAGAGAGGAGAGAAAGAAAAAGGAAATGAAGGGAAAGACTTGGGGAGTTGGGGGTTGGAGAGGGGGCTTACTCAGTCAGTCTTCTTCTACCAATTCTTCTGGTCTTCAATTGCGCTTTTGTTTCCTCTTTCACTTTCCTTTTCTTTTTCACTTGTTTTTTTTGTTTTTTTGTTTTTTTAAGCTTCTTTTTGAGTGGGTGACTTTGAGTGTGATTACTCACACCTCTGTCTCTCTCTGTATCTTACATTTTTTTTAGCTCACGAGTTGAGTTGAGTTGAATTAATGAGGCAGATTACAGAATTCTTACATTAAATATTTCCTGGGGCTTTACTATAAATTACCAAGTACTGATCAATGATCATCATTTCAAATAATATGGATAGACGAGATACCCAACCTAATTATCTCTTCTCAATAAGTCAGTGAGGCTGACTGCGAAGATAATGTTATAATTCATAACCTTTTTCTTTTTTCTTTTTTTTTTTAATAATATTTAATTATTTTAAAAGTTAAAACTGATATAAAATAATAAATTTAATTATTTTGTTATTGTTCTTACATGAACATGCCATATTAACCCAATAAATATGCAGCATTACTCAATTGTAAATACCAAAAAATAGTTTTATACAAAAAATGAATTAAGAAAAATGGCAAATAACTTGATACCAGCTTAAATCAATTTTGTTAGAATATTACTTAACTAATTAAATTCATCCTTATCCATTAACTTACGCCATCTCACTACTCTGTCTTACTTCTATGCAATTTTCTTTCCAAATGCCTAAAAGTTTTATTTTCTCTCTTTTCAATGTTTTCCTTTTTTGAATAGTGCCATTCAATATCATTATTACGTAGACAACAACAAGATTTGCAAACTACCAAACTTATTCGTAGGAGTACTTACAATAGAGAAGTCAAATGATACTTTTATTTAAAATGGTTAATTTTACACTGAATTAGCTAAAAAAAAATATAAAATAGATATTTTTTGGATTAGCAAAAAAAAAAAAAAAAATACTACATGTAGTGGCACTTTTCAGAGAGCCTTTTTTTTTTATTATTATTATTTCTCTTGCATGTTTTATCTTTTTTCCAAAAAATTTCCCACTTTTTTTTTTTTTTGTAAAAAAAAATATAAAATAGATATTTTTTGGATTAGCAAAAAAAAAAAAAAAAATACTACATGTAGTGGCACTTTTCAGAGAGCCTTTTTTTTTTTTTTATTATTATTTCTCTTGCATGTTTTATCTTTTTTCCAAAAAATTTCCCACTTTTTTGTTTTTTTTGTTTTTTCCTTCTCGCACTATTTCTCTCTCTCTCTCTCTCTCTCTCTCAGAGCAACGTCTAGAAACAACCTCTCCAGCTCTCGAGCTCTCTCTCAGTTTGCCACCTTTAGGGGTGGCAGAGCAATGCCTGGCAGTGGGTCACGGGACCGACACCGGCGTGCTTAGAACCACTTGATTTGGGCTCCTATGTTTTTCTTAGTATCCAAACGGGAGGAGCTTGATCTGTAGGTAAGAATATTGTGAATTTTCTTTTTAATTTTTTGATGATAATGGGGTACGAGATTGGCTGATTTGTTGAGGTTTTGGTTGAATTGCTCGATCGGGAGGAGGAAGAAGTTTTGTAGGCATCATATTTTCAGTAGAGGTTGGTTGCTTTGGTTGATTAAAAACAATTTAGAAGATATTTAGTTCAGATTGTGAATAGGTGTGCTGGGTTCTGATTTAGTGCGAGAGGAAAACATATTTGTTTTTAGATTGGGTGTTTTTGATTTCTGTTGGATTTTGTTACCAGACCAGAAATTTGAGAGCATATGTGATTATGTAGAAAGCCTAAAACAATCCCTAAAGAGTAGCTCAATCGACTAAGGACCACACCTTAAGAAGCGAAAGTCAATAATTCGAATCCACACTCTCCTCTTGTGCGGACATCTAGACATGTTAAAAAAAAAAAGAGAAGAAAAAAAGGCCTTGAACAAAATAACAATAATAATAATAAAAATAAATAAAGAGGAGAAAGGGGCAGAGACGAAGAAGAAAGAGATAAGCAAAAAAATAATATAGATAAAAATATAGCGACCTTTAAAAATTCATTAACTAAACAAAAAAAAATAAGTTTTAAAAAACCATTTTACATAAAAATTGAGTTACTCTATTGTGAGTGCTCTAAACCCCAGTAAATACGCAAATTTTGGCCGTCATGCCCAAATGGCATCATGGAATATGCAACTATCACCCCACCACATTCACAATTTTTCCTACATTCAACACATAAGAGGCACACAGGGGGCTAATGTATTAGGAAAATATTAGCATGGAGATGACTGCGATGACATTATTTTTTTAAAAAAGCTAGACGTACAATTATTTTACAACTCTTAAATATGTGTCAACATGTAATTGAAGGGTGTTAAAATTTTCTTTCTTAATGAGTATCGTGGCTCCAATCACAAATGCACACATGTCAAAAGTTGAAAAGGAGTTCTATGTGTAACATTACTCTTTTCTTTTTTTTCTTCCACTGCGCAAAGAACATAACTAAAATTAGGACCAGATAGTGCAACTTCTACTTGGTAGTTGGTACTATAAATTTTAGTGCAGCCTTGTCTTGATAGGAGGAGCAGACTTGGAGTTATGGGGCACTCATTTTACCCAATAACTAGTTTACACATGTCAACAGTAGCTACCTAGTTCTTGTCTTGACAAACTTGGCCCTAGACGCCTTCTTCTCCAACTTTTCCCTCTTCTTGCGAGTCTTTTCATCCTCCGTGTCCCCCTTTTTCACAGAAGCACACACCAAATCGTATTGAGTACATAAAACCTATCTATTGCTTTAAAAGACGGAAACAAAATCTGGGAAAGAGAGGGTACCTGTGAACCTTGTGGCAAAAATCCTCTTAAGAAACCATAAGATTTATACAATCCAAATCCCGGTATCTGGAAATTAACAAGAACGATTAAATGTGTAACTTACAACACCTATCAATGCTGTCTAATGTAATCAGGACAATATTTTTCCCCCTCTATAAAAATAGAAATTAGCATAACTTCTCCGATCTGTAAATGATTTTATTTATATTTCAACTCTCGCGAATATCATAAACACAGCTTTGACTAAAATATCATATCAAACATGACAAACAGGTAAAACAATTCAGAATTCAAAGTCTTCAAACCTATGGATTTTTGCTGTATATTTAATCAGATGACTTTCACCATACTGTAGAAACTCCCAGACTGATCAATAACGTGGATGGACAAAAGCCCAAACCAATTTATATCTCCTACCACAAACTACATAAACTTTATCGGAATGCTAGTATTCCGCAATTCTGGAATTTGATGTGTAAGCTTGTATCTTCTATATACATGGTAATATAGGCCGATCATCAGAGACTTCTATACAGATAAATATCAAGAGTTGTCTGGCATAAGGGAGTAGTGACTATGCCAAAAATATAAATGCAAGTGTCGTGGGCAAGGGCCATCAAGCTGTACTCTAGTTCCATCAATTGAGTTGATCTCAACATCAAACAAAAGCAAGATCTGATGGGCCTCAGTAACCTCACA
Source organism: Corylus avellana (assembly GCF_901000735.1). NCBI lineage: Eukaryota > Viridiplantae > Streptophyta > Magnoliopsida > Fagales > Betulaceae > Corylus > Corylus avellana. The sequence continues at coordinate 282,077 of NC_081548.1, forward strand.
AAACAGTCACTGACATATGACAGCAACCCAATCATCAACATCCACTCGGAGACTTGTTTAATGCTAAAGAAGTTCCTATTCATTCAAAAGAATCCAATTATCTAATTGGCCGTGGATCTCCTAATAGTATTAGGCCTCACTTTGTGTTATTTTGTGAGCCTTCACCCACCCTCTTTCCCCCAAAAAGAAAAGAACACATGATGTAACGACCCAAGGAAAAGCGCTAGCCACATCTTCACTATTACCCTAAAATGACTAGTCAATTTAGAGCTTTCTTAGAATTCTTTATAAAGCACAGTTACACCTAGACAATGTGGGACTTACCACTCATAGCTATCTTTATAAACCACACATTTTATGTAGGCTACTCCTCGTCTTCCTAATATGGGACCAGAGTGTTACACAAGAAAAGTGGGCCAACGAAGTTTTGACCTCGAGGACCCACAAATCATGACAAGTGGGAGATACAGATTAATTGCACCAACATATTTTGTTCTTCTAATCAATAGGGATAAATAGCAACTATCTTTTTTTTTTTTTTTTCAGTTCATAGCTCTTTCACCAAGAAAATTCTTAGTCAGATCAAGAATATGTATAAGGTGGCCCTTTCCAAACCTCAAGCATAAAACAAGTATGTGCAAATGCATGTTGACTCAAACAAAGTGTGAAAGCATATTTACAGCAAAATAAACTAAACAGATCTTACCGCAAGGTATGTGTACCAAAATTTTCCAGAGATGATGGACATGACTTGCACGAAGCATGTAATGTAAATTACATCATGTAAATAGCTGCAAGAAATGGCTAACTGAGTCAAAAGTTCCTTAATTGATTTTTCTTTTTTTTTGGGGGGGGGGGGGGGAAGAAGGAAAAATCGCAACCCATACTAAGCAAAACCATAAACAATCTATAATGTCAATAAAACTACAATACTAAATTATGGAATATCATATAACAACCAATATCCAAAACATGCCTTGAAACTTATTTCAAAAAGGAATTCATGAAGAATCGACTGCCAAACGGTGCATAAGGGCTTCTTAAGAAGCTTGGATATGGATGACAGATACATAGTCAATGTTGATATGCCAGCATGTTAGATAATTCTTGAAAAGGTAAAATATGAAATGGAAGGAATATGTTCATAAATATATACACTCTTCTATATATTTCAAAAGTTTAGCAAAATTATCAAATTTCTTGTATCCATCCCTATGTATACTAAAGTTTTAACACCCATCTAACATCAACAAATCAATGGAATTCTGGGCCACAAAGCATCATACAGGTGCCTCAGCATCTGAACAATCTCTCATGTCAGTTTTGATTTAGAAATTATCACCATATCTATAATACTTAAGGAAACCCAACTTCTTTTAGATTCAAAATACTAGTTGTCTCACACACAGACATACAAACACAAACATTGAAGAAGGGAACATACGTAAGGAGTCTAGACATACCCACAAACTCCACCAGTACTCATATCAAACCCACCATCCAGAAGATCCCCATCATCAGCATAATCCGGTTGAGCCATGTTGGCAAGTTGTTTATAGGGAATCGCATAAGCCACAGATGTGAGAACCAGACCAACCCAATGCTTCCAGGTGAAACTCGAATGGAAGATCACCATCTTCACTAACACATAGATAACCTACACTTACATAACAATAAAACCCGCACACACAAAATAATAATCAATATAAACAGACATAAAAATGAAATTAAGCAAAGAAAGCCAAGTGCTTGACTTGAGTTTGTAATAGTAAAAAATACATTGCAGGCGATGATGAGGCGGCGCAGGTTCGCCATGTGCCGAGCGTTCTCTTCCTTTCGCTTCTTCGCACCTTGATTTGCCATTTCTCTTTCTCTCTATGACTCCAAATCTGTAACCCTAGAACTATCGGAGAGACCCAGCTGATTCAACACAAATATGAGACCAATTCATGACATGCAAAAGGGGGTTTACGGGTTCCACCACAATTTCTACAATTCACCGAAATTTTAACTTAATCTTCGAATGTGCATTCAAAGAAAGCAACCAAATCGTGATTATCAACAAACACTCTGAAATTTGAAGCCCGGTAGGAAAAGAAAGCAAGATTTGAGCGAGAGGGAGAGAAGAAAATACACCGGAGAGAGAGAGAGAGAGAGAGAGAGTGACGAGAGGGAGAGAGAAAGAGAGAATTACCTCAAGTAATTGCCCAACCAAATCCTCTTGGTTTCCTGCCTTCGGTGATTATTGAAGAAGAGGAGATAAATTTTGTCTTGTTGAGGGGGAAGAGGGACTCGGGTTTAAAGGGGAGAAGGGGTGTCGCGATCCTTTAAGAATTAAGATAATAGGAATAGAGATTAGAGAGAGAAGTGTGCATTAGAGAGTGATTTCTAATGATAGCATTTAAAATTTTATAAAATAAGGGACTCCACTCAAATTAACATCCAATTGGCAATGTTTCTTTCAAATTTTTAATTGTAATAATATTTCCTCTCAAATTATTAAAAATTGTCAATATTTTTCCAATAACAAAATTACCCTTAATCAAATATAAAAACAAAAATACTAAAACTACCTAAAAGGCTAAAACTCAAAAAAAAAAAAAAAAAATTCCAAGGGATGACCAAATTTAAAAATAATAAAATTCCTTTTTATAAGAAAATTTTCGATTTTTTTTTATAAAAATTGAAAATATTCGTTTTTTTTAATAATATTTTTAAAATACAAATTTCCGTTTAAAAATTTTGTTTTTTTAATAAAATTTTCCATTTTAAAAAAAATTCATTTAAAAAAATCGTTTTAAACAAATATTATTTTTAAATTATAATTTTTCGTTTTTATTGTTTTTTTTTGAATTTATAAGAGCATTTTTACCTTATTGCTAGTCTTGGGAGAAAACATCGATAATGTTTTGGTAATTTGAAAAAGACATTGTCACAATTAAAAGTTTAGAAGAACATTGTCAATTTGGTAGTAGTTTGAAGGGGATATGTGGACTTTACCCTATAAAATACATGTTAATATTGATTTTATTTTTTATATAACACAGATATACCATTTTAAATCTTGACTATGTTTTTGACCCAAAAAAAAAAAAAGGGCTTCCTATAACTTAATGAGTCAAAAATTCAAAATTCAAAATTCAAAATTTGTTTTTAGCCCCATGTGTCCCAAATTTATAAATCAATTCAAAAAATCCACCGACTTAAGTTAAGTCCATCATTAATATTTTTATTGGGTAATTATGAGTTGAGCATCACATATGATATCAGTTTGTTGTCAATTAGCTTTCTCTGTGAATGTGAAGTGATATCAGTTTTTTTTTTTTTTATTTCAAAAAAAAAAAAAGGCTTTCTCTGTGAATGTGAAGTGATGCTTGAAAATGCAGAGCTTTCTTTGCCTATGAGGATAAATCGACAGAAAGTGAGTCCAAATATGAATTTTGCTTCTTGAGGATGATAACATGTTGCAGCAACATTAGATCGCAGGCCTTCATTTGCTTCCCTTGTCAAGTCAATTGTAGGCAACTTTGCTACTCTGTACATAATAATCTAATTCACATACTTCAAATTTCATATCTGTAGGCTTATTGAGATATTATTTTACTTATTAATTGACAAGAGTTGACTTTGCTATCATTAAACCTCCTTCTGGTTTGAAGTAAAATGAAATCGTCATGTTTTTTGTTCCCCCGTATGATGTATGTGCATGTATCACTAGAAAAATGAAATTTAATCTTTAGTTGGTACTTAATGGGGTTTAGAATTTCATGGGAATAGGTAACTCTCCTCTTGTATTTGGAAACAAAACAGCTCTATTTTTCCCTCTGCGTTAATTGACTTCATCATCCTCCATGCATCGACTTCATTGCTGCCGCTACTTTGTAGTATTCAGTGCCACCCCCTTTTCTCTCTCTTTCCTGCTTCATGGGCACATGAAACTTTTATGTGTACTTCAACTAGAAAAAGTATTTAAGAAAGCAGCATTTGACCCTGGAAAATATGTACTTTTACAGTCAGAAATTAATGGCAAATAAAAGGCATACATATGCGAATCATGTTAATCTAAAACTGTTTAGTTCATGGAAAGAATGAGAAGAAAAAATGGTACAAAAGGCTCAAGAAAAGGAACCACTTTCAGCAGCATCCTCTTGTTTCAATCATTTTGTTTCAAGGACAACAGAGCCAAATTGAAATTGCTAAATGCCAGATTTTCTATTACCTCACCTGCTTATGATAATTTCAGCCTCGGCTGTTCTTGTAATACATCAAGACAATACACTTGAATACAATGCTGCCTGCCGAACCAAGGTATCTGAAAGAAACCAAACTAAAACTATTGCAATGCTGCAGAACACTAGCATGCACTACACACACACACACACGCAGAGAACAAACTAACTATTGCAATGCTGCAGAAAAAACTAGCACGCACTCACACAAGTATGAACACACTCAGGAATTCATAAGAAGTATCTGCACTCAATAATATCATGTGCTATCTGACACAGAACGAAGAGATGCTTGATTTCCATAAGCCCAAAATGCTTGTTTCTTTCATTGAAATATACATGAACAGTGAAATTTACAGCCAAAAAATGTAACGTTTTAAACCCAGCAAACCAGAAACAGAAGCAGATAGAAGAATCCAGGCACTGGTTTGACAAAACTTTGCCCACGACCAAAATATCAACACAACCCACAGAAATCGGCCACATCTGGACATAGATCAACAAACCCACAGAAGTCTATACAACCCAATTCAATCACACAAGAATTACACAAACAGTATACCTTATCAGGAATAGAAAAACATCAGATTTTGAAGAGAAAACTCATCAGGCGTCCTCATCGGCAGTGGTTGTGGCTCGAGAATAAGAGAGCCGGGGCTTGAAATTTGAGCGGAGCAAGCGGCAGCGGTGTCAAACCAATGGCAGGGTCAAACAAATTTGGAGTAAATTTTTGGGGGCAAATGATTTTTTTTTTTTTGGGTGGGTGGGGTTGGGGAGGTATGTATGAATTGTCTTTCAAAATATTTTTAACAGTTCCTAAAATAGTCAAACCATAGATTTATCTATAAAACCAATCCATCATGTAGATTGCGCAGCATCTTTTTATGTGAATCTCATCTAGTTGTTTGGCATTACCTGCTGGCTACTGCAGCTATAGGTATAAGTGCCAGAAGAGCCATCTTCATAAGTTAACTAGGGTTGTATGCAAGACACCCATCTTTTATAACAAGTAATTTCTAATTTGAAAACCAAAACTTTCATCAGCATCTACAAGGTCATGCATCAAACAAATACATTACCAAACCTCATCAGCAAATTCTTTTAGGTACAGTAAAATAACCATTAGATTCATTTTTGCCTTTCCACTAGGTAATCAATACAATGTAATGCAAAAATGAATAAAAACACCTTCCATTTGCAACTAGCAGCAGTAATACATGCGGGTAATACAAACATATACATAAAATGACATCTACAGGTGTCTTGCTCTGCATTACATGATATCCGGCCCACTCATATATATTTGATAAAGAGGAGAATGAACTAGAACATAAAACCAACCTTGTTTGTGCTTCATTTCAATTGTAACATCATCAAACTCTGATCATTCTCTTGCACATCTTGCAGCAAAGAAACGGTAAGTTGTGCATTATACATAAAAACCAGTAATCAACATGTGTGCTAGATTCGTGTATCTAAAGCAGATACTAAACTAGAGAGGGAATGCAAAATAAAAGATAAAACAAATACAGCCAACTCAAAGAATGATGTAAATAAATTGAAGAAAATCAAGAATAGTTTATTAGATGAAAAACATTATACACCTAATAGAAACTAGGATGTAGGACAAAAACCTATATATGAATCTTCCAGTAATTACATTTGCACAGCAATTATTATGTTATAGAAAGAATAATGGAAGACTTCAGGAGTGAAACATATCAAAGACTTTAGGCCAAGTCAACCCATATCTCTTTGTAAAAGCCATAGCACATCAAAAATTCCCCCTCAACATGGTAGAACCAAAGAGGCAATCCAGTTCCACCAATTAATCATCCACTCCTGGAATGAATTTTGGACCAAGAGACATCCAAAGGTGACAAACAAGACCACACATCAAATAAGTAAAAAACAAGAGCACGCACATATCCATATCCTGATCATGTATTTCAAACCAAAAAGAAAAACACCAAGATCAATAATTCAATATCTTAGGGGTATTACAACTTTTATGATAGGTCTGGACAATTGATCGATTTGTTTCCAACAATTGAGAAATACCTAGACAGTGATCAATATCCAAGGCAGCTGGGATCCCCAATATACTCAGCAATTTGTTCAAGTGGCACACGGAGCAACTCGTGGTTATTGGCATCCTGAACCAAGCCAGATTCTTGTTCCAAATCCCTCCTAACCAGATTCCCGTACACCCCCTCGTGCTTACCATACAAAACAAGCACGGGTCCCCCGCGGCGAGGGAGCGCCGTCTCAAGAAGGTCCTGGGAGACCCCTTGAATGAGCTCTCTACTCTCGTCAATTGATATATCACACGTGGTTGGTCCTACCACATCCACAACCTCCCCCTTCTTCAAGTAGAGTCTTCCTCCTTTGAGTTGCTTGCTTATTATCCTCACCCGAATGTGACTCTTCAGCCACGACACTTGTCCACTCTTTTTCGCCTTTGCCTTCTTCGGTTCTTCTTCATCTTCCTCTACTACTTTCGAACGCGTACTCTGTTTGCCAGCGTTGGAGGACCTCCTTTCCGTGTCGCGCCTTTTGGCTTTGGCCTCCTCCTCTTTGTCTCTCTCGTCGGAGCTGATAAACCCTAGGCCGTGCTTGTCCGCCCGCTTCTCGTACTGAACCACTTTCACGTCCACTTTGGCGTTCCTCCCGATCCCTCTCCCTTTGTGCCATCCGTAGCCGGCGAGCAAGGCGGCGCCGAAGCCCTCGACGGGGACATCGTCGAACTCCTCCATGCCGCGATGCTCCGGCAGCCTATCCAGGTCGTCCTTGAGCTTCTGGAGCAACGCCGCCTCAACCGGAACAGGAGCAGTAGATCGTAGCCGTTCACCATCGTCCTTGTATTCCGATTTCTCGCGGAGATTGAGACCGTAGGAGATGTTGGAATCGGGGCCGTGGCGGGAGGGGTCCTGTGATTCGAGCTCGAAGGAGAGGGCCCCGGAGGCATCGGATTTGGAGGTGATGGGAAGTTCCAGATTCTTCATCCTCTTGTGGGGCCTCCATTGGTTAGGAATAGGGGGGATTACGGGATTCTTGGGTTGGTTGGAGCGGGCTAGGGTTTCGGAGGCGTCGAATTGGGTGATGAATTGTAAGTGTTTGGATTCTTGGTGGTCGTTGTTGGTGGCTTCATCGAATTTTGGTTGAATTGGTTTAGGTTTTGCAGAGGATTTTGATTGCAGAGAGAATTTCATGGTTGGCTGAGTAAAACTAGTGTGGACACACAAGAAATTCAAAAATTGGACGAAACTAGAAATTGAGAGCTGGTGTTTGGCCGGTGGTGTAATCTGGGTTTAGTGAAGTTAAAAGGGTATCCGATGAGCTAGCTGGTGACGTGGTAGGCAAAGGTGGAATAGTGCGGATTTGTGCTATCATGGGCTTCTTTGTAACTGTTTTGTTTCCTGGGTTTTTAACTAATGCAGTCGCCATGGGCTTTTTGTAACAATATCATGAAGAAGAGATCTGATTTATATGCTGTTATTAAAATAATAGCATGTATACTATAGCTTATTTAACGGTTAAGATTGAATTTTTAAAATTTTTTCTTTATTCTCTCTTTTTTATTAAAAACTTTTAAAAATACATAAACTTTAAGATTTAATCTTAACTGTTGATTAAACTCTAACATACATATTATTATTTTAATAACAACATGTAAGTCAGATTTATAAAGAGAAGAAAATACTTTCCACTATCTGCCTTAATTGACAAGCACAAAGGCGAAGGTAGGAGGCTTCTAAAAAAAATGGAGAGATAACCCAATTTATTATTATTATTATTATTATTATAATATGCATGTGTATACCAGACCAGCTATGTTCACTAGTGTTAACCGAGTTTATAAAAATATGTCTCGTTTAATACTTGAGCGTGATTTTATGTCAACAAATGACTCATATATTACAACCCGATCTCAAGCATCCCTTGGCCTTGGGGCATTGAATTCCTTTCAAGCCTTTGTGGCCATACGGGCCTCAGCAGGGCTCCAAGCCCCCAAATTGGCAATGAGGGCCGAGTTAGAATCCTGAGTGGATTGGGTACACCAAATTTTTACTTGTTTACCGGAAGGAAGACTTGGAAATTGTCCTTGTCTTGTGCTTTTTGAGAAGAATTATATATATAATATGGGGATATCCCATGCCACGTCATAGAAGTAAGTAGTTTATGGAATATGATAATAATTATAATCGTACTTTAAACTTTTTAATTAGCCAGACAGATGCCATCAAGTTTTGTTTTGATGAATCATGTGCCCCAACTTTATTATACATATGCTTCAATTGTTTGGCTCACATTCGAGATGCTGGTATATGCCTTTTATACTATCTCTCTCTCTCTCTTATATATAATAATAATAATCATTATGGTCGAATTTATTCATGAACTGTCCAAATTCCATCCCAGAGTAAAATAATAAAATCATTGAACCAAAATATTATTTTTCTAAATATGTTACTTAAATTTCCAGTACGGTCAAATTAACACGTTCATGGGCATAGAATTATCTAATTACTAATGAAGTAGATGTTATTGAATTTTTTGTATGTGTGTTTTTTTTACATGTCCTTATAAGTAGAGTTAAGGAAGGAAGAAGAATTCGAATTAATAATCTCTACTTCATGAAACGTGATCTCAGCCAGTCAATTAAATTATCAATAAAGAACTATTTTTATGTAGTTATTAT
>NC_081548.1:291107-310078 GCF_901000735.1 Corylus avellana
GGGTGGGGTTGGGGAGGTATGTATGAATTGTCTTTCAAAATATTTTTAACAGTTCCTAAAATAGTCAAACCATAGATTTATCTATAAAACCAATCCATCATGTAGATTGCGCAGCATCTTTTTATGTGAATCTCATCTAGTTGTTTGGCATTACCTGCTGGCTACTGCAGCTATAGGTATAAGTGCCAGAAGAGCCATCTTCATAAGTTAACTAGGGTTGTATGCAAGACACCCATCTTTTATAACAAGTAATTTCTAATTTGAAAACCAAAACTTTCATCAGCATCTACAAGGTCATGCATCAAACAAATACATTACCAAACCTCATCAGCAAATTCTTTTAGGTACAGTAAAATAACCATTAGATTCATTTTTGCCTTTCCACTAGGTAATCAATACAATGTAATGCAAAAATGAATAAAAACACCTTCCATTTGCAACTAGCAGCAGTAATACATGCGGGTAATACAAACATATACATAAAATGACATCTACAGGTGTCTTGCTCTGCATTACATGATATCCGGCCCACTCATATATATTTGATAAAGAGGAGAATGAACTAGAACATAAAACCAACCTTGTTTGTGCTTCATTTCAATTGTAACATCATCAAACTCTGATCATTCTCTTGCACATCTTGCAGCAAAGAAACGGTAAGTTGTGCATTATACATAAAAACCAGTAATCAACATGTGTGCTAGATTCGTGTATCTAAAGCAGATACTAAACTAGAGAGGGAATGCAAAATAAAAGATAAAACAAATACAGCCAACTCAAAGAATGATGTAAATAAATTGAAGAAAATCAAGAATAGTTTATTAGATGAAAAACATTATACACCTAATAGAAACTAGGATGTAGGACAAAAACCTATATATGAATCTTCCAGTAATTACATTTGCACAGCAATTATTATGTTATAGAAAGAATAATGGAAGACTTCAGGAGTGAAACATATCAAAGACTTTAGGCCAAGTCAACCCATATCTCTTTGTAAAAGCCATAGCACATCAAAAATTCCCCCTCAACATGGTAGAACCAAAGAGGCAATCCAGTTCCACCAATTAATCATCCACTCCTGGAATGAATTTTGGACCAAGAGACATCCAAAGGTGACAAACAAGACCACACATCAAATAAGTAAAAAACAAGAGCACGCACATATCCATATCCTGATCATGTATTTCAAACCAAAAAGAAAAACACCAAGATCAATAATTCAATATCTTAGGGGTATTACAACTTTTATGATAGGTCTGGACAATTGATCGATTTGTTTCCAACAATTGAGAAATACCTAGACAGTGATCAATATCCAAGGCAGCTGGGATCCCCAATATACTCAGCAATTTGTTCAAGTGGCACACGGAGCAACTCGTGGTTATTGGCATCCTGAACCAAGCCAGATTCTTGTTCCAAATCCCTCCTAACCAGATTCCCGTACACCCCCTCGTGCTTACCATACAAAACAAGCACGGGTCCCCCGCGGCGAGGGAGCGCCGTCTCAAGAAGGTCCTGGGAGACCCCTTGAATGAGCTCTCTACTCTCGTCAATTGATATATCACACGTGGTTGGTCCTACCACATCCACAACCTCCCCCTTCTTCAAGTAGAGTCTTCCTCCTTTGAGTTGCTTGCTTATTATCCTCACCCGAATGTGACTCTTCAGCCACGACACTTGTCCACTCTTTTTCGCCTTTGCCTTCTTCGGTTCTTCTTCATCTTCCTCTACTACTTTCGAACGCGTACTCTGTTTGCCAGCGTTGGAGGACCTCCTTTCCGTGTCGCGCCTTTTGGCTTTGGCCTCCTCCTCTTTGTCTCTCTCGTCGGAGCTGATAAACCCTAGGCCGTGCTTGTCCGCCCGCTTCTCGTACTGAACCACTTTCACGTCCACTTTGGCGTTCCTCCCGATCCCTCTCCCTTTGTGCCATCCGTAGCCGGCGAGCAAGGCGGCGCCGAAGCCCTCGACGGGGACATCGTCGAACTCCTCCATGCCGCGATGCTCCGGCAGCCTATCCAGGTCGTCCTTGAGCTTCTGGAGCAACGCCGCCTCAACCGGAACAGGAGCAGTAGATCGTAGCCGTTCACCATCGTCCTTGTATTCCGATTTCTCGCGGAGATTGAGACCGTAGGAGATGTTGGAATCGGGGCCGTGGCGGGAGGGGTCCTGTGATTCGAGCTCGAAGGAGAGGGCCCCGGAGGCATCGGATTTGGAGGTGATGGGAAGTTCCAGATTCTTCATCCTCTTGTGGGGCCTCCATTGGTTAGGAATAGGGGGGATTACGGGATTCTTGGGTTGGTTGGAGCGGGCTAGGGTTTCGGAGGCGTCGAATTGGGTGATGAATTGTAATTGTTTGGATTCTTGGTGGTCGTTGTTGGTGGCGTCATCGAATTTTGGTTGAATTGATTTAGGTTTTGCAGAGGATTTTGATTGCAGAGAGAATTTCATGGTTGGGCTGAGTAAAAGTAGTGTGGACACACAAGAAATTCAAAAATTGGACGAAACTAGAAATTGAGAGCTGGTGTTTGGCCGGTGGTGTAATCTGGGTTTAGTGAAGTTAAAAGGGTATCCGATGAGCTAGCTGGTGACGTGGTAGGCAAAGGTGGAATAGTGCGGATTTGTGCTATCATGGGCTTCTTTGTAACTGTTTTGTTTCCTGGGTTTTTAACTAATGCAGTCGCCATGGGCTTTTTGTAACAATATCATGAAGAAGAGATCTGATTTATATGCTGTTATTAAAATAATAGTATGTATATTATAGCTTATTTAACGGTTAAGATTGAATTTTTTAAAATTTTTTTTTATTCTCTTTTTTTTATTAAAAACTTTTAAAAATACATAAATTTTAAGATTCAATCTTAACTATTGATTAAACTCTAACATACATATTATTATTTTAATACCAACATGTAAGTCAGATTTATAAAGAGAAGAAAATACTTTCCACTATCTGCCTTAATTGACAAGCACAAAGGCGAAGGTAGGAGGCTTCTAAAAAAAAAATGGAGAGATAACCCAATTTATTATTATTATTATTATTATTATTATAATATGCATGTGTATACCAGACCGGCTATGTTCACTAGTGTTAACCGAGTTTATAAAAATATGTCTCGTTTAATACTTGAGCGTGATTTTATGTCAACAAATGACTCATATATTACAACCCGATCTCAAGCATCCCTTGGCCTTGGGGCATTGAATTCCTTTCAAGCCTTTGTGGCCATACGGGCCTCAGCAGGGCTCCAAGCCCCCAAATTGGCAATGAGGGCCGAGTTAGAATCCTGAGTGGATTGGGTACACCAAACTTTTACTTGTTTACCGGAAGGAAGACTTGGAAATTGTCCTTGTCTTGTGCTTTTTGAGAAGAATTATATATATAATATGGGGATATCCCATCCCACGTCATACAAGTAACTAGTTTATGGAATATGATAATAATTATAATCGTACTTTAAACTTTTTAATTAGCCAGACAGATGCCATCAAGTTTTGTTTTGATGAATCATGTGCCCCAACTTTATTATACATATGCTTCAATTGTTTGGCTCACATTCGAGATGCTGGTATATGCCTTTTATACTATCTCTCTCTCTCTCTTATATATAATAATAATAATCATTATGGTCGAATTTATTCATGAACTGTCCAAATTCCATCCCAGAGTAAAATAATAAAATCATTGAACCAAAATATTATTTTTCTAAATATGTTACTTAAATTTCCAGTACGGTCAAATTAACACGTTCATGGGCATAGAATTATCTAATTACTAATGAAGTAGATGTTATTGAATTTTTTGTATGTGTGTTTTTTTTACATGTCCTTATAAGTAGAGTTAAGGAAGGAAGAAGAATTCGAATTAATAATCTCTACTTCATGAAACGTGATCTCAGCCAGTCAATTAAATTATCAATAAAGAACTATTTTTATGTAGTTATTATTATGTATGGTCAAATCATACTTCATTAATTTTCTTATCCTAAAAATATCCCATAACCCAGTCATTTTCAAGTTGATTTAATTTGATAATTAAAGTTAATAAATTCCCAAACAATCTGAAAAGTTTTTTTTTTTTTTTTTTGGGGGGGGGAGGTTGAATCGGATAAGTTTTGGTTTGCCTATTAATTGCTTTTGATGGCGACCAAAACTTGCTTCAGATGAAATCACCATCACTACGTGTCCATACTCTACACTAAAGCTAATGGGGACAAACTGTTATCCAATCGTTTTCAATTTTCTTTTTAATGAAGCATAAATAAATAAATAAATAAATTTTGTTTGCTCTCCCTTTAAAACAATTAAAAGATAAAAGATAGTTCATATTCTCACACAATTTTTTTTTTTTTTCTTTCTCAACTATTTTTTAATAGATAGATACATAGAATGTATGTAAATTTCAAAATTGCCGCCTTCCAACGACTAAAATACTTAGAAATAGTGAAAGAAAAAACAGTCATTCATTTGAATTGTCATTTATTTATTTATTAATATAACTTAGCTTTATTTATTAAAAAAAAAGGATTGTTTTTTCCTTTAATATAACTCTGTAATTTTCTGATTGAGAATCCGAATTGGTAAAAAAGGCTACCAAATTGGATACTACCGGAGGGGACCCCACACACGCACCACTCCCTCCAAAAAACAAAAAACAAAAAAAAAAAAAAAAAAAAAGTCGAAAATTGTGGCGAAGGGAATGGGCGCGCACCGGCGCAGGTGGGGAAGTGCGTGGGGCCCACACAAAGCATTTTCGTTCCAAAAAAAGCACAGTTGTCCATTTTCCAACGAAAAGAAAGAAGAAAATAAATGGGAAAAAGCTCTCAGGAGTTAATGCCGACGTGTGAAGCCCATCCAAGCCTCCAACTCTCCAATTCCAAGCAAGCGGTCAACCATTGTCATTGCGTGCCCTCCCCTGCAATTCATCAATCCTACGCTTCTTCTCTTTCTCTCTCTCTCTCTCTTTTTTTTTTTTTTTTCTTTTTTTGGTTACTGCTACGTGTGAGGTAATTCTCATCCTGGTCTTCGGTAAAAAAAAAAAGAAAAAACTCTCTTTTTATGTCTCTCAGAAGATAAACACAGCACTATATCTAGGTGTGTTCCAGTTTTGTCGGAGTCCTCTGATTCCGGTACTTTTTCTTTTTTCTTTCATTGTTATGGTTTTTGTAGCATTCTCATATGTATTGGGTTTAATGCTTACTGCATAAAGAATTTAAATCATTATTGGTGATAGCTTGTCGTTCGTAGATATGGGTTTTTTTTTTTTTTTTTTTTTAATCTATGCGTTTTGTGTAGAAATAATCAGTGATTTCGTTAGTGAAGATTTAATTTTTCTCGTGCACGTTCGCTCAATCGTTATCATCACGGGGAGGGCCAAAGTTCATTACTTTAGTGAATTAATTCGGAACTTTCTCACTGTGATTTACACATGTTGTGATTCTAAATAGTTTATCGCTTTCTGCACAACTAGAGTCAAGAATATATTCTGCTTTAACTAATGGGTTTTACTGCTATTGTTTCAGGGGCTCTGTATATTTGTGTTAGGCTATGAACCACTCCTTAAGCTCTTGTTGATTTGACGCTTGGAGTGGTTAAAGCTTATTGCTGTTCTATTGAAAGCCTGGAGTGAAGATGAGAGCAATGGCCCGATCTCTTCGCCACTTTCGATGTACTTTTCGGCATCAGAACTTTAATTACTCTGGTGGTTTTGTGAAACCCCGGAAGCATTTGATGGGTAGCAATACTTTGACTGCATGTAAACTTACTACCAGTGCTGAATTCGATAGATTTCGATCCCATACTTTTATGATCTCAAGGTTCTTGTCAGTAGATGCCGCTGAAGTTACAAATGGAGGTTGTTTTTCATTTCTAGCAGTCATCAATTGGAATTTTTCATTTTTCCCTTCTATTTAATGAAGGTGTACCTAACTTTGACATGATTTCCCATTTTTGGTTTTATTTGTTATTGCTGGTTCATCTGCAGATTTGAATAGAGCAGGGCCTCTAGTTGAGTATGAACGAAGAATTGCTGCTGGCGAACTTGTGGATGGCGATAGCTGCCAGGTATGACATAATTCACCCCTGCATGCTTGTTTGTTGGTTTTGAGTCATGAAATGAGGAAGATGAAAGGTAACCAATTAAACATGCCCAATTGTGTAGACGTTTTCGAGCATGACACTTTCAGTTCCTGTCGTCTTTTGTGAGAAATGATTGTGCTTTCATGAAGAATTAGTACACACATTTGAACAGCTTCACATTCCCACAAACTGATCATTTAACTTTCCTTTTTGCTTAGTTGGAAATTTTCTCGTTATTGGATTTGTGAGAGATCTAATATTTTCCGTTATTTATTTAGGGTGTTAGTTGTTAGTGTACTGGTGAAGATGGGTAAGAGCTGAATGGACATTATACTCAATGATTAACGCAATTAGTAAGCCCTGTCTTGTGTCTGTTTTGGTTTTCCTTGTGGAATGGTCCTCTGAGAGTATTTTTGCAGGTAGACACCTTAAGAGAACTTCAGAGACTATACGATGAACTTGTTGCTTCAGCTAATGCATGCCGGTTGGATCGGTATTTAGCTTCAGAAAAAGCTGGAAGGTAAATCCTCCGTTTTGTTCTTCCTGTATTGTAATTTTGAATAAGGTAGATCAATTCTTTGTGTTAATTTATTCCAAGGGTGCATCTGATTTAGAAATTTAGAATCTTTATGTTCTTGTGTGTGTGTTTTATAACAAAAATACCGGTTAGCCATTTAGTCACCAATTTGTTTTATGCAGGAGTAGGTGGTTGTGGTCTCGATTCATACCACAATCTTCATATGCACCTGTCAAGGGTCTATATCTTTATGGAGGTGTGGGCACTGGAAAAACAATGTTGATGGACTTGTTTTTTGATCAATTGTAAGTATGCTGTGCAGATTTATGTCTGTTTTGGTTTTTGCCTGTCTCGATATGTATCTGTCATTCAGGATAATTGAGAAACAGTCCTGATAAGAATATGTAAGACTATGTGGCATTGAGATGGATGTTATTGTTATCAATCTTATTTTCTTGATTTTCAACTCCATCTTTCTCACCATTACTGCTGGATTTATCTCCTATCACTTAAATTTCCCCCTTCTCAGGCCCTCTAGTTGGAGGAAGAGCAGGATCCATTTTCATGACTTTATGTTGAGCGTTCATAGCCGCTTGCAAGTAAGAATCGAGATCCATAATAATTTGTTTGCTTAAATTTAAGAAATTTTATGTTCAGTAAAGAACGCCTTTCTTACTCAAACAAGCTCTTATTCACTATTATTTTACAAAGCACTAGGTCTCATTCAGATTTGAAGTTAATCATGAATGTTGAATGTTTTTTTCAGAAGCACAAAGGTGTGGCAGATCCACTCGAAATGGTTGCAGGGGAAATATCTGACGAAGCAATTTTATTATGTCTTGATGAATTTATGGTAAATTACTTCTAGTGCTCTAACTTCCCTCTGAAGATCATATCTGATTGCTTGTATTTTTATGCCATTTCTTGATTTCCTTTGTCACGTTGCCTTCCATAGGTTAACGATGTCGCTGATGCATTGATACTAAATCGTCTATTTAGACAACTGTTCAGCAATGGTGCTGTAAGTAGTATAATTCTCCTTTGTTTTCTTGTATTCTCTGCTCTACACAGTATGTCTTTTGGACTTTCTGAAAGTCAATATATCAATCATATGTTTATGTTTGTGTTGGGAGGTGAGTATAGATTCTTGTTTCCACTTCAAATCGTGCTCCAGATAACCTCTATGAAGGTGGATTGCAGAGGGATCTTTTTCTACCCTTCATCTCCACTTTGAAGGTGTGTACATGGATGTTATTTAATAAAGACCAGTGATTAGATAGGTTAAATCACTGAGTTTAGCATATTTTGGCTAAAAAACAAGTTGTCTTTTTAACTTTAAATTCATGCCCAGCCACTTGCGGTGTGACCCAAAGTATTATTTTGAGTTTATGTGTGCAAGTCCTAACTTATTCCTGTGATTTGAGGAATGCATGGTCTGAATCTGATTTTTTGTTATATATGGGAAATTAAAGGCTCTAAAACCTCATACTTTTCCAACTCTATTAACATTAATAAGTTGGAAAATTGTACTGTGCAGGAACGATGTATGGTTCATCAAATTGGTTCATCAATAGACTATCGGAAGATGACGTCGGTATGGTATCAGCTCTATCGAATATAATATTTAATTTGTGTCACACATTTGACTGACAATTCCTACTTATTATAGATTTGTAACTTTTTAACTTTCCATGTTTGCACTTGAATTGCAGGCTGAGGAAGGTTTCTACTTTATTGGCACGGACTTATCTGGCTTTCTCAAGCAAAAGTTCCATCAATTAATTGGGGAGCACATAGCTACTCCACAAGAGGTGGAAGTGGTAATGGGAAGGAAATTGAAGGTATTTGCTAAGTTAGATTTTGCAGTGGCTTATGCAGAGCATGCTGCTTAAGTTAATTTTTTCCTTTAGGCCTGTTCTTATATAGTCTACTCATCTCAGGTTTCTCTCGGTGCTAATGGATGTGCATTTTTTCCTTTTGAGGAACTCTGTGATAGACCACTTGGAGCTGCAGATTATTTTGGATTGTTCAGTAAGTCGTATCTAGCTTACTGGATTTTGACATGCTTGTTGGGTTATACGTAGCCAATTCTAAGTAGTTGGATATGGAAATGGTGAACTTAGTTAGGTTGGACATAATATTCCTGTGATTGATAACCTTCCGAAAAAATGAGTATATTACTGAACTGGAGAGTGCCTAGACAAAACATACAATAGGACCTTTACATTGTTTTATTTTTTATAAACCTTATGCATAAATTAAATTTGGTATTTTATTTTCCTTTCAAGATGCCAATGTCACGTGTACCCAAGTTGGAGCTGCCGGCAAAGTTTAATAATCTTCACGTACACCAGCTATCTAAACTGTTTCACTTGGGTGCATGTCTTGTGTGTGTATGCATGTATGTGGATATATAAATATATGTACATACATACTATAAATAATGTGTGTATGTGTGTGTGTATATATATATATATTAACATTTTACGCCTCATGAAACGAAAGTCACTAATTCAAATTTCCTCTTTTCCCTCCTATTGGGGGCAAAAAATTACTTATTAAAAAAAACATTTATATTTTTTTCTTAAATGACTTCCCTCATTTTCTTTTGCAGAGAATTTCCATACCCTCGCATTGGAAGGTGTCCCAATTTTGGGACTACACAATAGGACAGCAGCATATCGGTTTGTCACTTTAGTTGATGTATTCCCCAGTTCTTAATTGGTTTGTCCTTTTTATATCTTATGTTACTAAAATTTTGACTTCATCTTCTGGATTGGAGTCACAAAACATAGTTTCAGCTATTTGGTCATCCTCCACAGGTCACAGTTTAGCTATGGTTGCCACTTGCCACTTGCCACCAGCTCTTTATTGTCAAACACATTCTTTTCTTCAAAATATAATATTTTGGACTAGCATATTTTTGGAAGTTATGGAAAAGATGGAAAGCTCAAAAATAATGTCACCTAAAGAAATTAAAAATTGCAAAGATTTGTGTCCCAAACAGACCAACATAAATTGTTTTAGAAGCAATCAAAAGCCAATTTTTGCTGAGATGCTTCCAGGAACGTCATGAATTCAGAAAAGTAATTATTATTTACGTAGACTGCACAAAACATTGATTAAAGTCTCTACGAAGGAAAAGAGGCTCTATGTGCATATTGATTGAAGTCTTATATAAAAGGAATGCTATTTGAGTTGAATCTCTATGTTACAGTTTCATGTTGTATGACCTTATGGAATGAGTTCGTCATGGTTTCTTTTTCTTTTCTTTTTTTATTTCTTTTTCCTTTAATTTTTGTTCCTTTTTTTTAGGAAATAACATTACTTAAAACAATAGTACCATCTGTAGTGATGATGCTGTTAGATTTTAAAGAATGCTTTACAGATATGACAAAGGTGATGATTCCATTAAAGTCAAAAACAGCATGAATGCCATTTTCTGGATGGCAATTCCGAAGAATTTCTATTACTTGAAGGGCCATAACCTGAAAATGAGATTTAAGAATCAGTGAACTTTTGAACCTTTAGCATCTCTCTGGCAAGGCCGTTGGATGCACACAAGGAACTCGTTGTTTATATATGATTTCCCAATGACAAGCTAATTCGAGTTAATGTTTTTATGGCTGTTGCAGGTAATGTATGATAGCAAGGCCAGACTGTTGTGTACAGCTGAAGGGAGTCCTCAAGAGCTTTTTGAAAGGATAGTGACAATTTCTGATGCTAAGAACATTGCACCTAGAACTTCTTCAAGATCAAGGAAAAGTGATGATTTTGACCTTTGCGTGGACAATGAACTGGGATTTGCAAAAGATCGCACCATTAGTAGGTATGATGCTCATTTAGCATAAGTCCCTTTTTTTCTTTTCAGTTTCTTTTAATGTGGTTGAGTAGAGATCATATGTAATGTGATCCTTTTAAGCTGATGCAGAGTTGGGGGCTCTGTTTTTCTTCCCCTCTAATTCTCCCATTACCATTCCTTGCATGCCAATATATGCCCCTGAATTAGTGGCGACCTAATTTCTTTCTGGTAATATGCTTATGCAGATCAAGATTAAACTGTTATTTTTATTTTGTTCAATCAATTCTTTATTTTGGGGTTGGAGGGGGCAGTGTTTGTGCTATGCTTTTTGGTCATCCAAATAGTTAATATAACTTGATGCTATCTTGCTCTAGTTGATTTTTCTATGGGTTATATCATACATTTTTTTATTAAAAAAAAAAAAAAAACATTAATGATCTTTAATTGATTATGCATAAACTGGGAATGCACAGAAGTCCCTTCAAATTTTTTTTTCTTTTATTTTTATTATTTTTTTGGTTCCTTGAAAAAAAAGAGTTCCTGTCAAATCGTGAAATGACAATAAGTGTGCTTATTATTTTACTGTTAAACACATGATCTGAAATTTTGAACTATGGGACATGCTTGTCACCGTTCAATCTTTGGAGCATGTAGCACCTTATCCTCTAAACTCATTTTTCACACTACTAGTGGATATATTATTTCATTGAAGCATGTAAAAGTTTAAATTATGGTTGTAGAAGCATTTACGGTTACTGGTTATTGTCTATAATTGGAACCGCACTGCCTTTTTAGGTATGGGCCTATTTTGGTGTTTTTAGCATTTTTTTTATGGCATATTTTAAATGGGTGTTGGACTATTTATGACCTATTTTAAATGGTATTAAACACCAAAACGAAGTCATTTAGGTATATTATTATTATTTTATATATTTTAAATATAAATAATATATTACATATAAAGGTAGGCGGTTAGTGATTTTTTCCAACCGCCTACAAAAGCAATTATGCGGTTAGTGGTTATTAGGCAGTTAATAACCGCCCGCTTGTACACCCCTAATTAAGATTGTTGGAGATTTTTCTATTTGATGATTCTAGGAACATACAAGTCTGGTTAGGTGTTTCTTTTATATACTTCTTAGGTTGCGTCGTCACGTTTTTTTAAGAAATCCAATAACTTATATATATATAAGAATGCAACCAGGTTTGAAAGTTACTGCAAAAGTGAAATACTCTACCCACAAGATATGAAATGGCTATAATGTTACTTGATATGAAGGAATAGTTATGCCATGTGAGGTTGAATTGAGATGTTTTTAGCATTATAGCCATTTCATATCTTGTGGGTAGAGTATTTCACTTTTGCAGTAACTTTCAAACCTGGTTGCATTCTTTGCTGAAATCTTAATAGCAGACATTGTTATTATTTTGCTTCTGTTTTTTAGAGTAGCATATTCAATTTGGTAATCTTCTTCTGCTGTAAGTGCTGATTGCAAAACCGCTAATCAACGCAGATTAACTGAGATGAACAGCAAGGAATACTTAGAGCAGCATGCTACTATGTTTTTAGCCGAGAAGCAGCTCTCATAGGAAGGTGGCAGTGAGGTGCCTTGTAGGGCGCATGATACAGGGAAGGATCCAATATCTTCCCAAATTGTTAGTAAAATTGGAGAGTTGCATATGGTGAAGCTCATCTCCCAGTTTTGGTGCCACCATAAATTAAAAGGTTTCATTATATCATCATCATTTGAATAAAAAATGTAATATATCATATCATAAATTTGCACAGTTGTAACAAACATTTTATGCTATCAAAGTTATACCATTTCAGTCCACTAGCAGCTGAGCTTCACAAAATTGTCTGTTATATGACCTGTTGTTGGAGTTTCTGTATTGACAAAATTTGAAGCATTTTTTTGGCTTCAACATGCTTTTCAAATGTCTTCCATTTTGGCTTCAATTGCTTCCATGGCTATTACTTTCCCATCTCAAATTTTGCTTACAAATGGTTCCACACCAGTAGGATTATCTTCTTGGTCAAATAACATTTGGCTTACCAAGATGTGAGAACAAAAAGGGTTGCATTCAGTTCAACAACTTGAAAAGGCTGTTACTGTACTCACCAAACTAGCACGGTTAGAGTATTCACATTTGGTTCAATAAATGTTTAACTAAATAATATTAATTTTTATTTAAACTATCAACTTTTTTAAAGCACTTATATTCGATTCAGTCACTTTTAACTATTTACTTTCACTATATATATATATATATATATATATATTCTCAAATAGAAGAGAGAATTATATTGATTTTTTAAATAGTTTTTTTATGCAATATTGAGCTTGTTTCTTGAGCACCGTAGCAACTAACCAATTCATTAGGTAAAATGGCTGCCAAAATAAACTTTTGACCAAAAAAAAAAACTTAAGTTGGTAGCTAATATATATATATATATAAACAATTTTTTAAGCTAAAATAAAGAAAGAAATTTGTTAAGCTGAATGTCTAACGCTTTCACGACACCAGCCAAAAGGAATACCACAATTAATGATATATTCATAATGTAATCGTCTTTTTTAAGGACTAACTGACAGATACATTAAAACAGCTCATCAAAAACAGGAGATGCAGAGACCATCAGCAATAAAGAACTTAAAATTACAAATTATGAACTGCAGTCCGCCCATTGACTCTGCATTTTACTCATAATGATTATACCCTGCATATAAAACAGTGCCCCCACATTGACATCATTCTATTGACTGACCATTCTTTCTCACACTGTTAATCTAGTTACATGATCAAATGCATCCAGTCTAACGTTGGAAAGAAATGGAATAGGAGCCAGTGTTTGGATCTTTGACAGTTTTGAAGTTGTCAACACTCATTCCAAAGCGACCCAATACAGAGTTGCCCATTTCTTTCAGCTTCCCTGCTCACAAGAACAATTTTCTGTCAATAACAGAAGCCATAAAGTGTGTGCAAAGAAAAGAAGCATGTAAAAGTTTGTGTAAAGCCTCAAGAATTCATATAATAAATACAATTCTAAGAAGCACCCAAAATCTGAATGAACATGACAGGATATATAAACCATACAAAATTCCAGTGTAAATGTACTGAGAATAAAATTGTACAAGAAATTTCGATATAAATCCATAAGTGTAAATAAAAAGAACCAGATGTTCATAGGCAAGAGTAGACTCTCATAAAAATCTGCGCAGCTCATAATACAATTCTAAGAAAGAAGAGCGAGAAAAACTTTTTTTTTTTTTTATAAGTGACTTATTTAAAACACTTACCAATCATCTCTTCCTTCATCTTTTCTCGCTTTTCTTCGGCCAATGGTTGCAAGCGGCGAATGGTTCTTTTAGCTTGGTCATTTGAAGGATCCAATTCCAAGATTTTTTTCATATCTACAAGTAAATCAGAGAACAAAATCAATTACAAAATACCATCCTTTCAGCATACTGTTCAGTACAATGCTACATAATCCAAGATATCCAACGAAACTAACTGAAGATTATCAAATTCAAAAAGAATATAATGGTTTAACTATTATTTTAAATCCAAACTTACCAGCAATAGCCTCCTCATAATGTTCAAGCTTTTCGTGGGCTTCTCCTCTTCTAGTCAAGGCTTTCATATATGTAGGATTTAGTTCCAATGCTTTCGTGCATTCCTTGATTGTTTCCTCATATTTTCCCTGGATACATACATAATAAGTTAAAAGCCAAAAGCTTTATAAAACTCATGGACAGGAAACAGACAAATGAACAAGAAGAGAAAAATCAGTAGTTCAGATGAAAAGAAGTACATGTTTTTAAAGAAACTTCTTTTCTATTCCATAGCCCACAAAAACAAATTGCTTTAGACCCACAAAAACGATTTGCTTTAGACTGAAGATAAGAAAGAAAGCATTATATGGGACTCCTCAATATTGGAAATGTCTCTACTTTCGTTTATTTGCCAAGCTCTCTCTGACTTCAATTCTATCAGCTTAAGCTTTAGTGGTTTAACATGTATTAAGAGCAAAATTCCTAAATTTTCAGTTAAATATTTGGCGTGTTGGGTCTGAGAGTGTTAGAATATAATCAAATAATGAAATTTACCCGACTTAAGCTTTGAAGTGAAGTGATGATATATATATAAAGATCAGTGTATGAGTGGAAAGAAGAAGAACATACCAGTTTCAGAAAGCATACTGCCCGGTTTGAATAGCATATGGAACGCAATTCCACAGAAGAGGGCGTATCTGGAGCAACCTGTAAAGCAAGATCATAGTTTGATATTGCCTCCTCGTAAAGCCCATCTCCAAACAGCTTATTTCCTTCCGATTTGGCATCATTAGCTTGCGCTAAGGCTTTCTGTTTCAAACCAAAATAGATTATTATTCAGGACAAACGATACGGAATAACCGTAACCGAAGGCGTTTCACGATTAGGGCCACAGACCACCCAAATAGAAGTAATTGAAGGAAAAAAGTTGCACCTTTCTAGTACCTGTTTCAGTTTTTCTTCGTCGTCGTTTAGGGCGTGATCGGAGTGGGCTTGTGGGGGTCCATCTCCTCCACTGCTGATCGCCCCTCCATTATTGTTGCTGTTGCTGTTGCCGGCGCCGTCGTCGTCGCTGGGGAGGTCAGTATCGCTGGCGGTCTCGAAGCCATCGGAGGCGTCCCTGTTGGCATTTGCCGATCTGGAAGGCTCTGATCTTGATGTTGGGGGATCGACCTCGCTGCTCTCTTCCGCTTGAATCAGCACCATGTTTTGGTAGGGCTTTGTTCGTACGGAGTAGACTCGATTAATTTGCAGCGATTTGACGAATCTTTATAGCGAGCTTCCAGAAAGCTCTCTCTCTCTCTCTCTCTATTCTTTTGCTTCTCGCCACCGTTTCGAATCCTCTCAACGGATTCGAAACGCGCGCACCGTCTCTCTCTCTTTTTTTTCTTTTTTTCTTTTTTTTTTTTTCACATAGGGTATAGTTGAACTAGAAACCTTCTGATAATTTGAGAAATGCTAGATTTATAAATTTTTTATAATATTTTTATAATTTGTTGATATGTGTCAACATGATTAATTATATGTGGATAATATGGGTTAATAAGTTGTAAAAAAATTGTAGATATAATATATAATTTATTATAAAAAGTGACAAATATGGGGAATAATAAAGTCATAAATGTGCATATAACATAATCTTCATTATTTAATTTAAAATTGTTTCCATCTGATAGGGAGGCAAATGAAGTGGCCCCTCGCCTAGCGAAACTCTCACTTCACCAATCTTTAGACTAGGTATGAAGGAAAAATAGTCTCATGTGTGTTAAGAACATTGTACTTACCGAACAAGATTCTTATGAGTATACAATTAAAAAATAGCTCCCTTCTATTTAATTTTTTTTTTTCTTTAAGGAAAATTTTCAACTTTCATTCAATCAAAACTGAAAAATCTAGAGCATATTGCTCTAATTAGTCTTTTTGAAAAAAAAAACTTCTCTCTCTTGTTGGAATATAATAATACTGGAAAAAGAAGATTTATTTTATTGTTCAGATTTTATTTTGTTACATTTTATTTTCTAACCATGTGCATACTGCCATATCATTTAAAGATAATGCTATGTTATTTAAAATTTAAAATTTAAAATAACATAGCAACATATATATACTATTAAATCTATAGAATTGATTTTGGATCACTAAATGAATTCATTTCATTTCATTTAAATAAATTAAATACAATCCTAATCCTTTATTTTCTCCAGCTAAAGTGTGAACATAGAAGCCGGTTAAAAATGGTGTATCCAAAACTCCAACACTCTTGAAAACGGATGGATTTCATTTGTTCATTTTCGTTAATATTTTATTTTCCTCGATCTTGATATTATAGCTTTGCCTCACATAATCTAATCTTTTCCCACGATGAAATTATTAATCATACCATTTTTAAGAGATTGGTTTTCTCAAAATTGGGGTCTTTACCAATCAATCAAACCATTAACAAACAAACTCTCACCCTTTCCCTTTCGCTGATCATTTGATTAAAAAATATAAGAGCAAGTAGCTACGTACAATGATGTTCTTGGTGATGAAGCAAACAAAACAGAGATTTCTCCATCCATCAGACCAAAAGGAGCTTAGGTTTGTCAAGGATACTTGATACTTGAGAAAGAAAGGCTGGAAATTGGAGCTCCTGAATCTTCAACAATCAAGATCGATCGAGTGCTTTTCTTATTCGGGATTCTATGGATCAAAAAACACGAATCTTTTTCTTACAACACTTATCTAGTCAACTGCATCTTAATGGTAACAGAAGATAAACCTTCTAGTTTAAACAATTCTTATCTATGACTTGTACAATCAAATCTTATCTATGACTTCAACATCGGTCAAACTTCAGCTATATAACAGTTTTACTCTAAGCATACTCAATCTAATGCATAGTGTTAGAATATATATATTTCATAATTATGTTGATATCAAATATTCTCTAATTATGGGCTGATTGTAATCAAATCATTGAGATTTGATTACTATACTTGTATTTAGACAATGCCCTATAAATAGAGACCTTTGTATTGTAGACAAATCAAGTTAACGAGCACAATGTAACCCTTAAGAGTATTCACCACCCGTAAGTTCTTTGTGTTATTTCTCTCTCTTGCTTCCGCTCATATTTCCGAATCATCATTATTTCAACACATAGGTAGCTCATATTCCCAACTTTTATTTTTCTGGCCATAAGAGCAAAACTCTCACACCGAAACTAATCCTCCTTGACCCAAAGTCCATGACAAAAAACTTCCCCCCAAAGATCATTCATGAAAGCAGATCTAAAGAGAAGTCAAACCGTTATTCAAAAAAAAAAAAAAAAAACCAGTAAACAGGTGAAGCGCACTGGCCAATGCGTGGTGAACACGATGGAGCTGTTTTGCACCAATGGACAACTGAGGAGTCGGGGAGCATGGTGAGTCGACGCGTGGCTGAGTGAAACCGGTTGAAAAGACTAGATCTAATTTTTGAAAAACTAGATGTAAAGCTCAACTGATTCCGGGGAGCACGAAGAGTAGCGTAACACGGTAGAGGGCGGACGGAGGTAGCGTAAGATAAGTAAATGGATGGTCGGAGCAACTAGACTGGTTGGAAAAAAAAAAAAAAGGAAAAAAGAAAGGAAAAAAACAAGAAGGAGAGGGAGAAGAAAGAAGATGGGAATAGGGGGGAGGGCCCCAACAGTTTTTTCTCTCTAGGTTTTCCTAGGGCGGACGAGTCAGCTGCATCTTATTATAATACAGAAGTTCAAACAAAGATTTGAAGGTATAGCAAGATATGGCGTACTCCGCAAGTTGGTTTTCTTGGTTTGATCTCGTCGTCATGATTGCGCCAACTGGAAGATCGATTCATGACCAATGTCTGTGTCACCACTATAATCAATATTATTGTTACTACTCTCATACTCTCATACCTATTATTAGGGCTGGCAATTTAACCCGCGACATGCGAACCCTATACGTAATTTTAGGGTTAAGGTTTATATTAAACGGGTTCGGGTCGTAAACCGAGTCACCTGTTTATGATACGTTTAATAAATGTGTCGGGTCGTGTTAACCTTTTATTTCAAATTTGCAAAGTTGTTGGGATTTTGCCATTTTGGTTAGACTATAAAAATTAAATTGACTTTAAACGTGTTCGTGGGTCAAGCCATGTCGGGTTAGAACAACATTTAAATTAAAAATGTTCACGGGTTGTGTCATGTCGTGTTACTCGTTAAGAAAACGTGTCGTGTTCGGGTTTGGGTTTTCGAAATATAATGCTCCTCATATAATATATAAATTAAAAAACAAAAAACAAAAAGGATAAATTTCACATAATATATAAATTAAAAAACAAAAAACAAAAAGGATAAATTTCACATAACCAAAGGGTTATATCACATTGGACTAGTCAAAATAGGAAAAGTAGCAAAAAAAAATTATCAAAAAAGCTCCTCATATGATCCATCGATTCGCCACTTTGGCTAAAGAATTGGCTAAGCGTTGAATCTCAACAATGTATAAGTTAAATTAAGGAAAAATATAAAAAAGTCGCATCAATTAACAACCGTCTTTAAAAAAGTGGTACATCAAACTACATACTAGAGTGTGTCAAAAATGTCATTTTTTATTATATTATTATTATACCCTTATTTTTAAAAAAACTAAAAACTAAAATTAATTAAAAAATTAAAAATAAATAAATAAGAAAATTAATTTTTAGTTATATATATATATATATATATATATATATTAAGAATCGAGGATGTATTATATAATAAATTAGTTAAAAATTATATATCAAGTAGAATGCGACTCATAACATTAAAAAAAGAAAAGAAAATATAGATTTCTTTCTTAAAGGGTTATGTTTAAACAAATTGGCATTTATAATTACCAAAAAAAAACAAAAAAAAAACACATTTTAGGCTATTAGTACCATGAAAAGGTTAATTCGTTTTACTTATGGGATGATCAACCCACGTCCATTTTGAATTTAAGAAAGAAATGACAACCTTACTTTTCGAAAAGTTTTTTTTTTTTTTTTT
>NC_081548.1:310178-316963 GCF_901000735.1 Corylus avellana
AAAAAAAAAAAAAAAACCAGTAAACAGGCAAAGCGCACTGGCCGATGCGTGGTGGACGCGATGGAGCTGTTTTGCACCAATGGACAACTGAGGAGTCGGGGAGCATGGTGAGTCGACGCGTGGCTGAGTGAAACCGGTTGAGAAGACTGATCTAATTTTTGAAAAACTAGATGTAAAGCCCAACTGATTCCAGGGAGCACGAAGAGTGGCGTAACATGGTAGAGGGCGGACGGAGGTAGCGCAAGATAAGTAAATTGATGGTCGGAGCAACTAGACTGGTTGGATAAAAAAAAAAAAAAAATTGAAAAATGAAAGGAAAAAACAAGAAGGAGAGGGAGAAGAAAGAAGATGGGAATAGGGGGGAGGGCCCCAACAGTTTTTTCTCTCTAGTTTTTCCTAGGGCGGACGAGTCAACTGCATCTTATTATAATACAAAAGTTCAAACAAAGATTTGAAGGTATAGCAAGATACGGCGTAGTCCGCAAGTTGGTTTTCTTGGTTTGATCTCGTCGTCATGATTGCACCAACTGGAAGATCGATTCATGACCAATGTCTGTGTCACCACTATAATCAATATTATCGTTACTACTCTCATACCTATTATTAGGGTTGACAATTTAACCCGCGACACGCAAACCGTACACGGTTTATATTAAACGGGTTCGGGTCGTAAACCGAGTCACCCGTTTATGACACGTTTAATAAATGTGTCAGGTCGTGTTAACCTTTTATTTCAAATTTGCAAAGTTGTTGGAATTTTGCCATTTTGGTTAGGCTATAAAAATTAAATTGACTTTAAACGTGTTCGTGGGTCAGGCCATGTCGGGTTAGAACAACATCTAAATTAAATATGTTCACGGGTCGTGTCATGTCGTGTTACTCGTTAAGAAAACGTGTCGTGTTCAGGTTTGAGT
Source organism: Corylus avellana (assembly GCF_901000735.1). Taxonomy (NCBI): domain Eukaryota; kingdom Viridiplantae; phylum Streptophyta; class Magnoliopsida; order Fagales; family Betulaceae; genus Corylus; species Corylus avellana. The sequence goes on from NC_081548.1 coordinate 311,093, forward strand.
TTTCGAAATATAATGCTCCTCATATAATATATAAATTAAAAAACAAAAAACAAAAAGGATAAATTTCACATAACCAAAGGGTTATATCACATTGGACTAGTCAAAATAGGAAAAGTAGCAAAAAAAAATTATCAAAAAAGCTCCTCATATGATCCATCGATTCGCCACTTTGGCTAAAGAATTGGCTAAGCGTTGAATCTCAACAATGTATAAGTTAAATTAAGGAAAAATATAAAAAAGTCGCATTAATTAACAACCGTCTTTAAAAAAGTGGTACATCAAACTACATACTAGAGTGTGTCAAAAATGTCATTTTTTATTATATTATTATTATACCCTTATTTTTAAAAAAACTAAAAATTAAAATTAATTAAAAAATTAAAAATAAATAAATAAGAAAATTAATTTTTAGTTATATATATATATATATATATATATATATATTAAGAGTCGAGGATGTATTATATAATAAATTAGTTAAAAATTATATATTAAGTAGAATGCGACTCATAACATTAAAAAAAGAAAAGAAAATATAGATTTCTTTCTTAAAGGGTTATGTTTAAACAAATTGGCATTTATAATTACCAAAAAAAAAAAACACATTTTAGGCTATTAGTACCATGAAAAGGTTAATTCGTTTTACTTATGGGATGATCAACCCACGTCCATTTTGAATTTAAGAAAGAAATGACAACCTTACTTTTCGAAAGTTTTTTTTTTTTTTTTTTTTTTAATGTTTAGCATATATATATATAAAGAAAGAAAGAAAGGGAGAAGAGAAGATAATGATGCTTATTAGGCCGACCTTTACAAAAAGTTAGATGCCTTTTATGTTGCAGAAAAGGATCCAACTCACTCGGTTCCTATTTTTATTTTGATTAGATAATCTTCCAAGCTATTTTCTAGAAAATTGCTAGAGTTTCGGTCTTTGGTAGATAAATGATTTTTTTTTTTTCTAAACTTGATTGAATTTTTTCTTCTTCTATTTTTAGAAGAGATTTTCTTTTATTTATTATACTTGTTGCTTCTGGCCATTATAATTACATCATATATTATCCTTATGATAGAAATAATGTTATACTCTTTATCACATCCACAATATGATCTTCAATATTGTTTGCTTCATATATATACATTTTAGAATATTAAGTTAATTATAATAATAACCATTACCCAAAATTCTATAGCCCATAAATAAAATTAAAAAAAAAAAAGGAAAGAAAGGGAGAATATATATATATAACTACTTATTAGGCCGACCATTACATATGAGAGTCAGCTAGCTAATCCTACAAAGGCGAGCAGCCCTTGTAGAAATAGTAAACTGCCTACTTATAATTAAATAGCCTATTTTCCCCTTAATTTACAGGCTTATAAAATGGCAATTAATTGTCCTGAAGCGACATATATTTGATTTCCATTAATGGCTTTTACTTGCAAATTTGTTCCTGTAGTTGCAGGCGTATTTCTGGGTCTCATTGCGTTTGTGAGTGGAGATGCAGCACTGATAAACGATGTGTGCGGAAAAACTGCAAACCCCGGGTCATGCCACAACTGCTTTAACATGTACACCCGAAGCTCCAATGAGGATGTCAAAGCTCTCGGACGCACATCCATCGATTGTGCCAGTTCTCAGTCTCTAAATCTCATCAGTGCGGTCGGCGACGCTTTGGCGAATGCCAAAAACGAAGTAAAGAATGCGTACATTGATTGCTCAACGAAGTTGCAATCTGGGGATCAACAGATAGCAAGCGCACTCCAGAGTTGGCAAAGTGCACATTATGCCGATGCTGGCAATAAGATGTTGGCTGCTCTGCAGTTTGCCCGTGATTGTGGCACTGACGTGCAGAGGTTCAACCCCCCTCCAAGTGTTGGAAATGGGCTAAGTGCACTTGAGGGTTTATGTGATGCAGCCAATGGAGTTCTCAATCAAATTTAGGCCTGGGTATCGGTCAAAACGGTCCGGTTAAGGACCTTATCGGTTATTAACCGATAATTTTCGGTTAAACGGTTTATTAACCGATACCAAACCAATAAGAATTTTAACCGATAATTTCGGTTAAAACGGTACACGGTTAAACGGTCCGGTTAAACCGGTTAACCGATTTAACCGAAAGCTTTATATTGATTTATTTTGTTAGGCCAAAAATCAAAAATGAGTTTTTTTGACTTTTGAGAGCCCAAATACTTTTTGTTGGGCTAAAATAACTTATTAAAAATGAGTTGTTTTAGGGCCCAAATACTTTTTGTTGGGACCCAAATATTTGTTTTTTGGGCTAAAAATTGAAGCTTTTTTATATTGATCTACTTCAACTTTTTTTTTTTATATTATAAAATACATTTTTCCAAAGCAAATGGACTAATTAACATAATGAATGCTAATTAGACTAGCAAAACTAGTTAATGAAAAATGCTTTTACCAAAGGCAAAGAAATCCCATCAAATGCCATCACTTAAAAAAAAAACATCAAACCTACCCAAACCCAAATTAAAATAAAATTCATTAATGAATAATAAACAAAGTATTAACTAATTAAAGTCACTTAGCAAAAGGAAAATAAGTCATGGGCAACACCATTACACAAATTCGGAAACCTGTGTCACTTGTGGGAATTTGGAAACCTCTCTAAAAGACTAAACGGCGCCGTTTTGGGACTAGGACTAAAAAAAAAAAAAGAAATCCGGTTTCTTATCGGTTAAATCGGTTAACCGATAAGAACCCCTTAACCGGACCGGACCGAATTCCGGTATATTTTTTTTAACCGATAAGGATATTGGCATATCGGCTACGGTTTATATCGGTTTGGTCGAAGCCGGTAGACGGCCGGTTAAACGGTAACGATTAATTTGCCCACCCCTAATCAAATTCATTGATTTTCTTTCTTTCTTTTTTTTTGGATGAATTAATTTTTCTTAACGAATTAATCTAATTATAAGTGCGGTGAAAAATAATAAAGTCATAAATGTTGATATATATGACTTGATCACTGTCTAATTTGAAAATAAGTGTTGAGATATTTGAAAAATTTTCTCAGCAGCTTAACAATCTTTCAAACATCTTCATATAGTGAATGGGTGAATCTAGTTACCATTAATTTTTTTTGTAGGACTCACATGAGTCTACAAATTCAATGGTAAATCTATTAGATTTGTAAAAATAGATGGTTGAAAGATGGTTGAAAAAATGATGTGTAGCATGTCTCAATAATATTATAACTCTAGAGAGCCTTAATTGACTTCTGTTTGAGTTTGCGATTTCAAAAAGTGCGATTTTAAAATGTGTAATTTGAAAACGTGATTTTAAAAAACGCAAGTACGCATTTGGCAAAATTGCGGTTTGGCCTTTAAAATTGTAATTTAGCTTTTAAAATTGTGCATTTTCACAAAAAAAAAAAAAAAAAAATCCTTACCTGCGATTTGAAAAAGCTGATTTTCTGTGTTTCAAATCGCAGTTTTTTTCAAACGCAATCCCAAACAATCAATTTTCTGCGATTTGGTTTAAAATCGTACTTTTTGTTTATGAAATCGCAATCCCAAACACACCCTTAATTATTTTCAAATTGTTTTTGTATTATAATTTTGGTTGTATAATTAAATTAGCAATTAAAATTAACATAATCTTATATTATTCTGATTAATATTTTATTCTAACTAGTCTGAAATCTAAATAATATTTATAAGAAATCTAAATAAAAAAAAAAAAGAAAATAAAAGAATTGGAACTACTCTGAAAATTTAAAAGAAAAAAAAAAAAAAAAAAAAAGAGAAAAAAGAAAAAAAGAAAAAGAAAAAAAAAGAGTATATGGCATAGCTTTACACAAATATGGTGGCCACCTCTATCCTACAACAGACTGTCACCAATGCATTCGTTTTTTCTTTTTCTTCTCTTAAAACATTGCATTTTCACAATGAGAGTAGATTAATAACTTCAAAATAATTGAGTGTAATGTTTTCATCTACATTTAACATACAAACCTGACCTAATTAGGTGCAACTCGGTTGTTTGTAAGGGCGAGTTGCAATGATTCATAGTTTAGTGTAAGGACAAATTAATTAGATAATAATTAATTTAGAGGACAAAGTATAATTTACCCAATATGAAAGCACTACAATGTAACTTCTACAAATTAAACGGTTTCATACTTTGTGTATTTGATTTACATCTTTTTGTAGTGTTATGTTTCTTTTAAAAAGCACAACCACTATTGTTGTTTTCTCCGGCTGAACACAAGATGTTAAGAACATATGTGAATCAAAAGCAACAAAAAATATATGAGGGTGGAGCTCCATGGTAAACATAGCATCAATTTTTTCAAAACACAAAACAACATGTGCATTCAAGAGGGAAACTCACATATATACCTAGATGAATTAACTAGACTTCAAAAACGGTTTTGGGTTTTTGTTCGGCGGCTCGGGTCTCAAGATGTCTTAGATCTGCAAAGAGTGTAGGCTCACATACACGACCCCTTTAAATAGACATGCAAATCCTAGGTTAGGTAGGAGTACTTGGAAACCTAGTCTTACACTAACACTTAAGAGTACTTGTACTATTTATGCAATTAGGATAAGCCCAAAAGATAATTATTGTGACGTCCCATATCGCCTGGGTATAGAGATGGAGATGTGCTTATATGTATACTTACACCCTTTATGACAATAACGCGTTTTAAAGCCATAATAATCATGATCTCATCAGAATTCTGCAATTAAGCGTTCTTCTGTGAAAGTAGTACCAGGATGGATGACCTTCTGGGAAGTCTGGTTCAAGGAAGACAAAAGGGGATAATATTGTGTGTCACTAGAGTGGGGTGTTACAATTATCACCTTGAGGCGGAATTTAAAGAGAAAATAAAACTAGCTCTAACGAGCATAGGACTTGTATATTATCCATAGTGTCTCTAAAGGTTAGCTCAATAGTTGGAGATCATGCCACATGAAGAAAAAAAAATCAATAGTGAAATTAAATTAAGTAAACAAGAAATTTACTCACTTTATTTCACCATCTCTTAATTATTGAGTCATCGGCTGGAGACCACACCTTATGAAGCGAATGTCACTAATTTGAATCCCCCCCTCCCCCCCCCCCCTCCTCTTGTGTGGACATGTCAAACCATTATCACCTCTAATTTATTGATTATTCTTATACTCTAAACATATTTCATTGAGTATATTTTATTTTAGTAAAATGCTTAGCCCAAGACTTTTAAAAAAAAAAAAAAAATCAATCAATTCCCATTATTTTTTTCTTTTGATAAGCATTTTGTTTTCTATTTTTAGAAGAGATTTTCTTTTTAGAGAATTAATTACTTGTTGCTTCTGACCATTACAATTACATCATATATTATCCTTATTATAGAAATAATGTTATACATCCGCAATATCTTCATTGTTTGCTTCATATACATGTTAGAATATTTAAATACGAAATCTGGATTTCTAATAAGAAATTAATTATGTTGTAATAACCCTTACCCAAAATTCCATAGCTCATAAATAACATTATCATATATATATATATATATATATATATATATATATATAAAAGCCGAGTTTTGACGTAGAGAGTGCTTAGAATTGGAAAATGTGTCCATATTTTGTAATATCTAAGAGTGCTTAGAATTGCAACACATGTCCATGTTTTTAATATCTGAACCCTTTTTTTATTTTTACCTCCGGTTATTAATTAGCGTAATTAATTGAGTTGATTATATTTCAAGAGTTTTCCACACATAAATTATTCAATAAATTAAGGATTATTAATATCCGAATCAAATAAGGAAACAAATAATATAAATGAAATTATAACCTTTTTTTTTTTCACACCAACAATATTTTGTTTAAATTTTAAATTTTTCTACTCATAAT
>NC_081548.1:317063-322701 GCF_901000735.1 Corylus avellana
TTTATAATAATTCCGAGCAAGTGAATAATTTTGTACCTTAAGAAATAGTACTATTTTTTATTATTATTATTTTTTTTGTCGTCTGAACAGTACAAAGGATAAAAGGAAAGAAAGGGGAGAAGAGAATTGAAGATAATGCTGCTTATTATAAACTAATTAATAATAATATAACAAGATAGGAAAGAGCCAAGATTAAGTAGGTTCTGCCTAGAGCCTACATTCATACGTTAAAGCTTTATACTCTATATTTTTTATTGATACATGATTTGAGTACATATCTGTATTTATAGAGCTTTACATGTTATTTGAAATATTTTAGATACAAACATATCTCTTAAAATAGAGCGTCGACAAATATCATATAATTAAATTCATTGATTTAGGCAATATAAATCAACATTTATCAGAAAGCTATAATTTATATCCTTAACACTTATTATTAGGCCGAGCATTCAATATAAGAGTCAAGCCCTACAAAGGCGAGCATCCCATGTAAAAAAAGCAAACGGCCTACTTATAATTAAGCAGTCTATTTTCCCCTTAATTAATTTAGCAAACGTACAAGCCTTACAGCGGCTTATAAAATGGCAATTAATTTGCATTAAACGACAAACATATTTATATATTTTCTTTCTCTCCCACGCTGATTAGAAAAATAAAAAATAAAAAAAATCTATATACGTACTCTCCAATGGCTTTCACTTGCCAATTTGTCATTGTAGTTGCAGCCGTGTTTCTTCTAGGTCTCATTGCGTTTGTGAGTGGAAATGCAGAACTGATAGACAATGTGTGCGGAAGAACCGCAAACCCCGAGGCATGCCACAGTTGCTTTAAGTTGTACAATCGAAGCTCCAACGAGGATCTCAAAGCCCTCGGACGCACATCCATCGATTGTGCCAGTTCTCAGTCTCTAAATCTCATCGGTATGGTCGGCGACAAGGTGGCCAACACCACAAACAAAAAGAAGACTGCCTACGTTTATTGCGCAATGAAGCTCAATTTTGGGGATCAACAGATAGTGAATGCACTCCTCAACTGGCAAAATTCACTTTATAACGACGCTGGCAATAAGATGTTGTATGCTCTGCAGGATGTCCGAGATTGTGGCAATGGGCTGCAGAAGTTCCACCCCCCTCCAAGTATTAGAGATGGGCTACATACACTTGAGGGTTTCTGTGACGCATCCAACGGAGTTCTCAAACAGATTCATTTTCTGTGACGTATCCAACAGAGTTCTCAAACAGATTCATATATATATATATATAAAATCACATGCCTACCGGGAGTACTTCTACCTCCTTATGCAATTACGCCAAGCACAAAAGATAATTATCACCTTGAAGAGGGGTTTAAAGAGAAAATAAAACGAACTTTAATGGGCATAAGAATTAGGATCCTCTCAATTCATTTAAACTGGATAATATATATATTCAGTTAGTTATATTGAAGATGTATTTTTGTCTCTTCAAAAAGTACTTCTACTTCTTATGCAAATTATATGCCAAGCACAAAAGATAATTATCACCTCGAGGAGGCGCTTAAAGAGAAAATAAAACTAACTTTAATGGGCATGGACAAATCGTCAAATACCATCTTAATAATATACAGTTAGTTATATTGGAGTGGTATTTTTGTCCCATCAAAAAGTGAAAAGACAAAAATACCTCTTTAATATAATTAACTGAATATTATCCAGTTTAAAAAAATGGAGAGGATGATGTTCCTCATCCTAATTATGACTTGTTTTAAGTTATCATTAATTACAACTTATTCCACTAAAAAGTTATAATTGCACTCAGGGGTGGAACTAAAATATTCAATTTGGGGGGCAAAAAAGGGACCACCCTATGGCTTGCCCCCCCACCCCAAGCCAAGGGGTGGTTCTGCCCTGATTTCCCAATTTTATTTTTTATTAATCAATTGCTCACTTAACTTGGTATACTTGCATTTGACCCCTACATAAAATATCCATAGTGAAATTAGAGTAAAAAAGAAATTTACTCACTTTATTTCATGACTATCTCTTATTCTTGTGTCATCAATTTAATCTATTGATTATTCTTAATATTCTTAAAATCATATTTTATTGAATATATTTTATTTTAGTAACTCCTTAACAAAATGATTAGGGCCAAGACTTAAAAATTCAATTCCCATTAATCTATCTTAATTAAGAGGATATTTCTTCAGTCAAAGAAGTTATGCATGGCTTCTATCTTGAGCAGTAATGTTCTCACAATACTGCATGCAGTCAACCAACACACTGAGATTTTGATCATAGAGACAAAACTAAAAGAATTTACAGGCAATTAATTTCCCAATATTATCTAAAATCTGGGCGAGATCAATAAAATAAAAAAGATTTAATTATAAATAATAAAAACAAAATCTGACGTGATTAATTAGCCATATACCATCTAAAAGATCAGATTTTTATTTCCATTGATGAAGAATATAATTTCGCAACACCTTTTGACCCTTTCCTATTCTGTCTCCCTGAGCCTGAAAAATTGTATATATATATATAAGAGGATTCAACTCTCTCTTTCATATCATCGCTAGCTTCACGTTTATCAATTAATATTCAGGTTCTTTTTTAATTCAGCTTCTAGTACTCTTCTTGGTCAATATAGTTATTGCTTTCAATATAAGATTTGAAATATATATATATACCAATTCTTAATGGATCCTGCAATGAATTTAGTTTCACTCTCCTGCACGAGAAACTGTTTTTCTTGAGTAATTCTCTAGCCTCTGTTCATCTAGTAGTACGTACTGATATCCTGCTATCACGATGCATGTTTTGGAGTTTTTGCATGTCCTTCCTGAAAATATGATTCACGTAAAAATTTCCAAATTTGTTAGTTGCACACTAGAGCATGAGTTTGAATTTCGTAATAGAAATTTCTATGCCTACATTTTAGCGTAAATTACCTTAATTTTTATTGATGTCTAGATGAAACTGGGTCAGGCTATGGCTCGCTCAAACTTGAGTGAGTGCAGTTTAAGCCCTTATGTGTATGTCTCTGAGAGAGTTAGTGCTACTATGATCACGTTTAAGTAGATTCCTCCAAATTGTAGAATAATTTCTATATGTTTATAGCCTTTTTAAACCACATAAATTTTTGCAGGGGAATACTACTTAGTTATCAGGCCGACCATGTTTCGAGAATCAGCACTATAAAGGCCACTTTTATAACGAAATTTCGATTTAGATTTTTTAAGGGAAATTGGGCATGAGTTTAAAATGTTTTGTCATCTTCCTTTCCTGCAGGTTTTTGGCATTAAAGATATTCTCAAATGGCTTCTAGTTGCAAATTTGTCCTTGTACTTGCGGCCATGTTTCTAGGGCTCATTGCTTATGTGAGTGGAGATGCAGCAATAATAAACAATGTGTGCAGCAAAACTACAAAGGCCAACTATTGTCACAAGTGCTTTGATATGTACAGCCGAAGCTCCCACGAGGATGTTAAAGCCCTCGGACGCACATCCATCGATTGTGCTAGCCTCCAGTCTCTCAATACGATGGGGCTCGAAGGTAAATTTGTGGTCAATGCCACAAACAAGGTTGTTAAGAATGCCTACCTTGATTGTGCGTTAAAGCTCCTTTCTGGGGATCAGAAGATAACGAGCGCACTTCAGAGCTGGCAGAATGCACGTTATGTTGATGCTGGCAATCAGATGTTGGCTGCTCAACAGGCTGTCCGTGATTGTAGCGCTGCGCTACAAAAGTTCAACCCCTCTCCGGCTCTCGTTGTTGAGCTAACTACTCTTCAGGGTTTTTGTCAAGCAGCCGATGGAGTTCTCAAACAAATTCATTGATTAAGTTAGGACTGATTTAACCATCTGGTTTGGTTTTTAATTTTAATTTACTTATTTTCTAATGTTGCAAGAAATTGAATAATGTTCTCATATCAAAATAATGAAGTCCTATATTATTATATATGGTCTAGCACAATGATTTGTATGAATAGAGCTAGGGCTGCACAAGCGGTTAATGTTAGTGGTTATTGGCTATAACCACTAACTGCAACTGCCTTGTGCCGTTATCGACTTTTAATAACCGCAACCGCCTAGGTGGTTAGCAGTTATTTAAACAAAAAACCGGCAGTTTTATAATCGCTTTTTTTATATAAGCTATTGGACTTTTTAAGTGTTTTGGGTTATCATTGAACCTTTTTTTTTTTTTTTTGGCTTATTTTAAATGTTTTGGGCCAAAGTGTTCTCAAAAAGATGAAAATAACATGTTTTTTGGGTCAAGCAATGTTTTTGAATAAGACTTTACCCAAAATATCACATAACACATTATATTTCACATACATACAGTCATAGATGACCAAAATAGCATCGTTTTGAATGTTATATTATATATATATATATATATATATATATAAGGGTAGACGATTACTTTACCTACTCCTAAAACTGCTAATCAAGCGCCTAAGGTGGTTAGCGATTTTTTTAACTACCTACCAAAGTGGTTGGCGGTTGGCGGTTGGCGGGGCGGTTATAACCGTCCCATTTGAACACCCCTAAATAGAACCATCAAATGATTGGTTAGTTTTGAAACTTTTTTTCTTTCAAATAAGCAAATGTAACGGCTATGTTTGCCAAGAGAATGGACCGGGCCGGAACTGTTTAGGAATGTGTGTTTGATTGGTTTTAGTGAAAATGTTTTGTGGGAAAAAGTGAACAAAATATATTTTATATGGAAAAATGTAAAAAATTTGTTTTGTAATAATTTTTTTATTTGAATAATAATAATAAAAAAATGATTGATGTGGTATAAAAAGTAGGAATGTTGGGGTTAATTTTTAGATGAATGTATTGTTTTTTTGGGATTGGGGAAGAGGCCAGGTCCAGCCTCTTGGCAAACACTGCCATTTAGTCTTTATTGGAACAATTCTCGGTTAGGTGAACACATCATATAGACAAACACCTGCAAAATAGAAAAATAGGCACTAGAGCTTACTAGGTGTGGCGAAAGATAACTTCAATGCATATGTCATTTATTATTATTATTAGGGGAAACTTCAGTAAGCCTCCCCTCCGGAACTTCCAGCCGATTTGACAAACACCCCCTGAACTTCAAACTCTCTCACTTTACCCCCTTTAACTTTCAATTTCTATCATTTTTCCCCCATCTGTTAGTTTTCACCATTAAACCGATATTTTGTGCCCATTATACCTTCAACCAAAACTACATCACCACCTAACCCAAAATGATGTCGTTTTGAGCATTATATATATATTTTAATAAAAAAGACCAAAATCAAGGTGGTTGGAGGCACCCCCTGGCCGGTCTGGGGGTGGTCGAACTACTCCCATGGCCAAGGGGGCCACCCCCAAAAGGCCAAAAAAGAAAAAAAAGAAAAAAAAAAGGGATCGGATGTTTTGGAGGTGGCTGGACCACCCTCAAGGGGTTGGGGGTGGTTTCGGCCACCCCCTACTGGCCGTATGGGGTGGCCAAAACCACTCCCAGGCCCTTGGGGGTGGTCTGGCCACCCCCAAAAGCCCAATCCCATTCTCCCGTGCAAATTTTTTTGGGCTTTTGGGGGTGGCCGGTAGGGGGTGGCCAAAACCACCCCCAGCCCCTTGGGGGTGATTCGGTCACCCCCAAAACACCCAATCCTTCCCC
>NC_081548.1:322801-324176 GCF_901000735.1 Corylus avellana
GTTCGGCCACCCAATTTTGGGAAAGGGGGTGGCTGGAGCCACCACGATTTTGGTCTTTTTTTTTAATTATTTAAATATAATGCTTGCCAGGTGGTGATGTAGTTTTGGTTGAGGGTATAATGGGCACAAAATGTCAATTTAATGGTGAAAACTAACAGAGGGGGGAAAAATGATAAAAATTAAAAGTTTAGGGGGGTAAACTGAGAGAGTTTGAAGTCCAGGGGGTGTTTGTCAAATTGGCTGAAAGTTCGGGGAGGGGGGGCTTACTAAAGTTTCCCCTTATTATTATTATTATTATTATTCTCGTAATCAAAATAATGGAGTCTTATTATGGTCTGCACTATGATATTAATATAAATAGAAGCATATGCATGCACCAAATGGTCACTCTTGATTTTTCTTTTTTCCCTAATCAAATGGTTGGTCTTGGTTTCTTTTGGAAAAATTGAATGCAAGATACATGTGACATGTATCAATTAATCAAATAAAAGTGGATACTTTAAATAAGAGAAGAAGTTTTCTTAATTAACTGAAAATGTTTTCAGTTTTACCAAGAGTTTTGGTCATATCAAATACCAAAAAATAAGAAAAAAAATTTAAGCATTTTCAGTTGACCATGAAATCTTTTTTTTTTTTTTCATTTTCATAAAATAGTTTCCATTTTATAAAATCGTAAACAATTTTTCGAGTTTGAATTTATCTTTCTCGCACACACTCTCTATCGCAGTTCATTTTTTGCCGCAGCCGAGGTTCGCCAGAAATTGCTAGAATCCTCTGTTGGTGGTGATCATCGACCGCTTTTTAAGGTCCCCATAATCCGTTTTAAGTTTGCTATAATTTGTAGCCAGAGTTCCTAGCAATCCACCATCGGAGTTTGCTGGCAGTCATTGGAGGGTGCCAGAATCCTCCGATGGATTTCACCGAAATCTGTTGCCGGAGGTTTTCGCCAACTGTCACTAATTTTTCGTACGAACCAAACACCTAAAAATTGTTTCACTAAAAAACAAAAAAACAGAGCCTAAATGAAAAATATGACATAATGCCTTTTTGTCACAAAGTCAAATCTCTTATATAAAATCATAGAGAGGAGCTGCTGTTCGGTCGTGGCAAAAAGGAGGAGGTTTTTGCCACCAATAAGAAGTTGCCACCTAACTCAATCCTATCAAACTTAAGTTTACAAAATAAACACAACTACATCTGATTATTAATTTAAAATATTATTAATCTTTAAAAATAAAAAAAAATAAAAATTGAAGTCCCAAGTCAGGAGAAGCAACCACCCAAGAGGGGTGGCTCACCGGCCACCCCCAGTAGCCATGGGTGGCAGCGGGAGCCACCCCAGATTTGTCTGGGGTGCCTCGCGGCCACCCCAGCC
>NC_081548.1:324196-350462 GCF_901000735.1 Corylus avellana
AGAAATTGCTAGAATCCTCTGTTGGTGGTGATCATCGACCGCTTTTTAAGGTCCCCATAATCCGTTTTAAGTTTGCTATAATTTGTAGCCAGAGTTCCTAGCAATCCACCATCGGAGTTTGCTGGCAGTCATTGGAGGGTGCCAGAATCCTCCGATGGATTTCACCGAAATCTGTTGCCGGAGGTTTTCGCCAACTGTCACTAATTTTTCGTACGAACCAAACACCTAAAAATTGTTTCACTAAAAAACAAAAAAACAGAGCCTAAATGAAAAATATGACATAATGCCTTTTTGTCACAAAGTCAAATCTCTTATATAAAATCATAACTCATATATAAAATTGAAGTCCTTACTTGTTGCAAGAAGAAAATAATTTTTTAGGCAATTTCTCATTATCAAGAAACTTAAAATAAAATGGGTGGGAATAGAAGTGAAAATGCATGAATTTAAATAGGCGCATATTCCGAAAGCCAGCTCCCCTTCTCATCCGACTTTCTCAACCAAAGAAAAGTCCCGACAGAGTCTGAGTGCGTGTGTGTGCGCTTATGGACTTGGGATTTCTGATCCCACGCACAGACAGAGATAAGAGAATTCAACTGAACAACTGAAAAAAAAAAAAAAAAACTGAACAACTGAAAAAAAGAAAAGAAAAAGAAGAAGAAATTTAAAGAAAGATAAAACAAACCCTAAGTTGGATGAATGCTTTAGTAGCAGAGCCAACCTCTCTCCCCCACCATGGCCTCATGCCTTCGAAGGCTTCTGTCTCTTGGCTCCTCTTCATCCATTAACGTATTTCTCTCTCTCTCTCTCTCTCTCTCTCTCTGTAGCTTCTCTAATCTTTTTTGTTTGTGTGTGTGGAAAGCTCACGACTACGTTGTCCATTTATCTTGTTGCAGAGGACCGCATTTTCAGCTTCTGGAGTTCGAGAAGGTTTTCTTGCTCTCCTCTCTTTCTCTCGTAGCACATATAAATATGAAAGAGCTCGTAAATTTTAGCAAGAACTGCGAATAAAAGTATTGCATATAATGTTTACAGTAGAAATACATATAGTTTTTATTTTTTGATGAATTAAATACATATAATTGCCTACAGGTGCATTTGTATCTATGTGTGTGTGATTTATGTATGTTCCAAATGCATTGGCGATTACTTTTCATTTGATATTCTTTTCGGTTATCGGGTAGGAATGCTATTTCGATGAATTAATAAATTTACGCTCTTGTTTATCTCTTTGTACATGGCTTATTGCCTCAATGAGACTCGTTCAACACCATAATAGGATTATTTACTGACCAATAATAAGTCAACCAATTTTGACTTGAGTTGTATATTTAAATTTAGGGTTTGGATCAAGCTTTTTTAGGGGTTGTAGTGTGTTTGCTTCGTCTCAGCAAACTGTATCGAAATTGGATGATGAAGATAATAGGCAAGCTGAGGCAGATACCTTAGCAGTTGATGATGAGATTGCGAAAATTCAGCATGAGTTTGATACTGTCAGACAGGGCTTTCAGAAAATTCCGGAGGCGCTGAAGGCAATGCCTAAGATGAATCCGGAAGGTCTGTCATGATTACTTCTATTTTCAGCTTAATTTGGTCAGATACAACATCATTTGTGATATCGATCGTTGCCATTTATTTTTGAACCAGGCATATATGTAAATAAGAACTTAAGATTGGACGACATACAAGTTTATGGCTTCGACTATGACTACACATTGGCGCACTACTCTGCCAATTTGCAGAGTTTGATTTATGATCTTGCAAAGGAACATTTGGTGAATGAGGTTAGCTTTATCCTATTGTGCTGGTGCTATTGGGTTTAATTGTTGTTTTATTTATCGCTCATGTTTGTTGTCATAATTTCAGCGTAAGTATCCTGAAGTTTGCATGGAATTCAAATATGATCCAACTTTTCCCATTAGAGGCCTATACTATGATAGCTCAAAAGGGTGTCTTCTGAAGTTGGATTTCTTTGGGTCAATTGAGCCAGATGGGTGCTACTATGGTCGTCGCAAGGTACTTCTCATTTAACTTATATGGAAAAGACAGTCTTTTCATTTTTTTACTAGTATGACAAATGTTCTTCGCATCTCCTTCTCAGCCATCCACCTCTACTATGATTGATGGGTAATGATTTCTATACGTAACATAGTGTTTGAGGCTTGTTGCTCCCCAATTTGACTATATTTTTATTGCAGAGTTTGGTCCATTAAAATACATACATATATGTTGAGTTAAAACAGTGTGTTACATATCTTTCTTTCTGTATGAAATACAGCTCAGCAGGAAGGAAATAGAAGAGATATATGGCACACGACGTATAGGCCGTGATCAAGCCCGTGAGCTTGTTGGTTTGATGGATTTCTTCTGCTTTAGTGAGGTTAGTTTTGTTATTTTACATTGTTTCTCTACTACGTACTATGTGCTGGCTGGAGGAGCTGCTGTAGTGTCTGGCATGTGTTGGGGAGGGGTACAGACATGGCCCCTGGATGCAGCGAGTTTGTCCAGTTTCATTCTATACATGTCTAATATCTTTATACAACTTTTCTTTTGGCTGAGGCCATGTATGAAACATGTAGCACACGTGACTGATATGCATCTTTTATGTAAATTGTGAGGAAAAAATTTACACAGTGAGAGAGAGATAGAGGAGGATGGATATACCACCTTCTAATTCTTTCCTAAATGTCAATGCAACTGCTTTTTCTCCCTCTATCACTCCCTTGTGTTTTGGCTGAATAGTGGGAGAAGGTTTCAGTTGACAAAAACCCTCTTACCATATACTTACTGAACTTCTGAAGCTCTTTTCTTTAATGATTGTTGGAAGGGCAAACCTTTTATACTTTCAATTTATATAACTGCTCACTTTTCTCTTAAACTAGTCATTTATCTTTTCTTAAACAAAATGCCTAACTTGAACAAATTTTTTAAGCAAATTATTACATATGAGAGCACCGCCAAGTTTTAACTACTTCCTTTCACGTACTTCCTACAACATATACTGCCCATTTTGTTCTAAAAAAGAAAGATTCCCAAATTTATAATTTTAGAATAATCATCAATATGTGCATGTGTGTGCATGTGCATGGTTATTGCTGTGCCTTTCTGTGTCCATGTCTTACCTCTAAGTGTGTTCTGTTTGTTTGTGACCATCTATGCTTCATCCTATATAGATTAGGCATTAGTTACATGCATGGGATACAGGAATTGCAAGACAGCCCCAAGTATTGATATTGATTAGTGAAATGAACTCTCAGAAACTTAGCATTTCTATTTGCTTTGTGCCCAAATCAATTTACTACAATTATAAAATTATAATTTAGTTATTTATTTCTTTCTTTAACCATATCTTCTTGTGCATTTTAGATTCCTTTATTGTCACTGTCAATCTCATAATGGTCAATATGAAATTTATTCTTTTCACGATTGTAGATGATTTGTGACTTTTCATAGCAAACAGACATTTACGTCAATCTTACCAGCTATGCCGAAGAAAAATAAAGGCTTGGAAAAATTAATAGAGATTAACGTTACACGCCTGGTTCGATATGAAACTTCAGTGAACTGAATGACAATCACCTAATCAATCCTAGATGTACTGAAAATAATTATTACCAAAGAGTCTTTGAAGTGGTCATAACATAAACATAAAAGGCAAAAGTTTGTAGATCTTCATTTCCAGATGGAGATTCCTACTTGAAATCCAGATTTCTTCCCCTTTAGGAAACCAGAAACTACTATAAAAGCAAGAGGGATGGTGGTGTCTAGTTTTTGTTTTCCTTCTTTATTGTTGATGCATATTTGTGGATTGATAGTGAAGACTGGTCGTACTTACCTTTCATATGGAATTACTTCTACTCAGACTATGTCAATGTCTATTTTTAGTTCTCTTTAAACAACTGAATATATGGTTTTCGCTGTGACTTTGTAGGCCTGCCTTATTGCAGATATGGTGCAACACTTTGTTGATGCTAAGCTGGAATTTGATGCTTGCTACATCTATGAAGATGTAAATCATGCCATCCAGCATGTTCACCGAAGTGGCTTGGTTCACAGGGGAATTCTTGCTGATCCTCATAGATACCTAGTTGAAAATGTAAGTTCACAGGGGGATCAGCTTTTTGTTGCTGATCCCCTGTATCATGTAATCTGACCTATGTGATTTGTTTAATTCATGCTGACATCAGTGACTGCATGATACAAGTAAAAAGCTATCCTAGAATCTGGTTTTATAATCAAGTTGGTTTTTTTTTTTTTCCTTCAGGTTGAGACTTTGTACTTTTCTTTATGTGGATTAATATTACAGGGGGAGCTACTACGCTTTCTCAAGATGCTAAGAGACAAGGGAAAGAAACTTTTCTTGCTGACAAATTCTCCGTATTACTTTGTGGATGGAGGGATGCGTTTTATGTTGGAGGTAAATTGCTCACAAGGAAATCACATTGTAACCTTTCTGGCATTACAAAATTGAGAATTTTATGTTTGTTGCTGCTTGCACTGTTGCTGGAGATTAAGGGCTTATTCAATTTTATAGCTTTTTCTACATTTTTTCTATGAAAAACAACCAATCTAATGTGAATTTGGTCTTTAGGATTCTCACAGAATGTTTATGTTCTAATTTTGTTATGAAGTTTGCTTTGCTTTTTTTCTTTTTTTGGTTGTCTTTCATTACGTCATGTGCAAAGCTTTTGGAGAATGCCGAGGAGGAGGTTGCAGTATTTATATTATATACTGTTAGTGTTTCAATACAGTCGGGTAAATAAGTTAAAGATACAATTCTTATAGATAGCATTGAATAAACATCTTATCCACCTACAAATATATGTTCAAAAGAAGGTGAGATAGATTGTTTGCAAGGACAGGATGTTTAAGCATACTCTGTGCATGTGTGCTCTCACACGCATGTGTGCTGGCTGTTTGTTTAAGTATAATTAGTGTTATTGTTGTTTCATTAGGATTCTACGGGTTGCAGAGACTCTTGGAGGGAACTTTTTGATGTTGTGATTGCACAAGCCAATAAGCCAGTGTTCTATACGTCTGAGCATCCATTCCGGTTTGTATCTGCACTGAACCAGTTTTTAATCTGTTTTTTGATTCTTGCACTCTTGGAGGGAACTGGCTGTTTCTTTTAATTTTAAACTATTTTGTTGAAATAAGAATGGCATGATTAATGAAGTCATTTGGATATCCTTTTCATTTAAAAAACAGCCACAATTGAGGTTGGATACTTATAATGAACCCTTTTGGTCAAGGTTTCCACGATGCTGCTATTTTGAAAAAGAAGAGAAAAATGGACTTGGGAAACAAAATAATAAAAGAAAAAGATACTCTCCCCGAAACAGACTGGACTTTTGTACCTGATAAGTGCGAGGACTTGATATGTCCTTGCTGAAAAAGAGTGTCAGTTCGTTAACTTTATGGCCTCAACTATGGTTTTTGTCTCCAGACTCGAGAAAATTGATGTGTATACAAGCAAAAAAAAAAAAACCTTTTTTTTTTTTTGGATAAGTGTCAGTTCATTTTTTTTCATTTTTTGTTATCATTCCTTATAATTTGAACCATTTTCTTTGTCATATTTCTGTCAATTAGTTCCTTTCAATCATGTCCTTTTCGGACTTGAGTTTTAAATTTATAGCTCCCTGACAAGGCATTGAACTCTTTACTAATATCTTGTTTGTCATGCACTTTGTCCTTTGATCTTCCATGTAGCTGTTATGACACAGAAAATGACACTTTAGCTTTCACAAAGGTGGATACTTTTCTTCCAAATAAAATATATTACCACGGATGCCTCAAATCTTTTCTCCAAATAACAAAGTGGAGTGGTCCAGAGGTATATCAAATAACCATTTCAAATTAATTTTCTGTTTTGTGCCTGCTCAATTTCTCTGGAACTGGTTGATCAACTAACACACACGCCCCCCTCCCTGGCCTTGTAGCCTCTTCTCTCTTTCTCTTCCTTTTCTTTTTTTCCTTTTGTTAGGTGATATATTTTGGGGATCATCTGTTTAGTGACCTGAGAGGACCCTTGAAGGCTGGTTGGCACACTGCTGCAATCATCCATGAACTAGAAGTATGTGTTTTGCTAGACTTTTTCAACTTGTCCATATCGAATTTTTCATAGGTTCAAATTTAAAATCTATATGATTAACACAATCTAGAAAACTTGCTGACTTGATCGCTCAACTTTGAAGAATAAGCACTTAATTCAAATTGACCGGATTGTACAGGGCAGTGGAGTGTATCCAACCCTCTATTTTCATCACATCCTAATTATTGTGTGCCTGTATTCCTGCTTGTTATGTTATAACTTCCTATTTCTCACACCTTGCCAGCCATGTTCATGACACTTTCCCTTTAGTTTGTCTCTCACGTCATGTTTCAATCAGTGGTTAGCATCACTCACTGAGGAGGTAGGGTCCTTCGAATTGTCAATGAGATGGGTTCTTATCCCTCAACTTGTTATAAGTGCTAGGTGTATTCCTGTACTGCAGTAATGCAAATTATAGATCTAGGCCTAAGAGGTTGCTTGGGCCAGCGGCAGTAGACCAAACTCCTTCCTTTTTTATCTTTTGCCATATTTTTGTTACCTGCTGTAATAGGCATTAGCCTTCATCATATGTATGAGGTGCCCAGTTAAGAAAAGATGAGTGTCATTGTTTCACAACGTGCATTCTGGATTGTGATATGCAGAAGATAGTCTTTAAGGATTTTCCCATTTGGAATTTAACTAATTTTGATGGTGAATGAGACTGCATGAATAAGGAAAAAATACAGTAAATATAGGTTGTTTTGCAATGGACTAATGCAGGCATACTGGAATACAAACTTTTAAATGCCAAAAGAGATAGATTTAGCCAATCGAATGCATTTTTGTGAGGGAAAAAAAAAAGGATTACAACCATGTTTGGGTAACGTTACATTGCTAGTAAGAATGGACCTGCGGAAGTGCACCAATAAATCCTATTTTATGGATGGTATATTGTTAGAATTGATGTCTGAATATATTGTAGTTTGTATTTATGTTGGGTGTCATCTCCCCTCCCCCTTTTGTTTCCTCTCTAAGGGTGTTTTCTAATTAATGCAGAGTGAAATACACATACAAAATGAGGATAGCTACCGTTTTGAACAGGTATTATATTCTGCACATTTTATTCTTCTTTCTTGACATTTTGTTGATGGTCTTACATAGATTTTTTTTTTTTGTCACAAAGTCTTTTAGGGGAGCCTTCGTTGTGGGTTGAATATTTGTTTAGTTGAATAAAGTTTCTTGTGGAGTGCTTATATCTGTTTAGTTTTTTTGGCAAGATTAAGTGAAGACTTATTATTATCTCAAATCTTCTGGTCCCCACTCCAAACCAACAAATCAAATTTTATTTTTGTACTTATGAAAACAAATTCTATCTTTTGGGTAAATATTTTAGAACTATGTGATAAATTTCTAGTGATTTGGCTTAGATTTTGAATAGGTCATCTAAATGATTTGCTAAGATTTGACCAAATCTAAAACAATTGAAGGGTAGTTTACAAAATTGACAACTTGAGACAGATTTGGCATGCAGAAGAAAATTGTCATTCAATTGTGAGTTTATGTAAAAGCATAAACTGATATGTGCACACAGAAATCCGAGAATTTGCAAAAACGAAAGGGAAAAAAATCAATTGCATAAAGAAAATTGGTTTATGCTGATTTGAACTAGTGTTTTAATAACACTTGCCAATGATTTACCTAGGTACTCTTCGTGTGATTGGCCCTACTTTAGAAGAAAGTCAGCACATAAAGTTCTCTCAATTTTGGCCTGATACTTGAATTATGTCATCAAGTTGACTAAGAAATCTCATCCATGTCACCATCAAAAATTGATTGGCTTGGATGTCTTCATAGACCCTTTCTATAGCTTGATCAAATATTCCAACAATTAACTGTAAGATGAATTCTTTTGAATGATGTATGACATTCAGCACATATTCTACTAGGAAAATTAGGTGCTATAACTGATGAGATTATGCCAATTATCCAATTTTACAAACCAGTAATTTATGATTTATTAGAATTTGATTAGAAACTTTTTTGTTTTTTAGCTATTATATAAATTTTCATTGACAAATTGAACGAATTTCAAGTTAAAGGAGCATTGACCCCACCCCCCTCTCGTGCTCTCTTGCTAGACCACCTTTTTGGTTGTTGCAAGCCAATTGTATAAGTGGGAGAGTTTTTGCTGGATTTGACTCGCATCATGCTGTTAACTAACTCGTTTCACATGAGTTACGGTTGGCTTTGGTTTTCGGCTTGCCAAGAAATGAATCCATCGAAGTTCTTAACGTTCTATAATTGTTTTTTAAACTGATATAACTCGGATCATAAACTATTTGTTTAAATTAGTTATAAATGAATATTCTGTTGGTTGATGATGAGCTGGAGGACCTCTTTTCTTAATTCTGTATCTCTGCTCTGTATACAGGCAAAATTTCATATTATACAGGAACTTTTGGGTAAATTGCATTCAATTGTAGCTAATAGTCAGAGATGTGAAACATACAAGTCACTTTTGGAGGAGCTAAATGTAGAGAGGCAAAAGGCACGCAGTGTGATGAAGAGAATGTTCAATAGATCTTTTGGAGCTACGTTTCTCACTGACACTGGCCAAGAATCTGCTTTTGCCTATCACATTCATCAATATGCAGATGTGTACACCAGTAAGCCAGAGAACTTCTTACTCTATCCTCCTGAAGCATGGCTTCATGCACCCTTTGATATCAAGATCATGCCACATCATGTGAAGGTATGTCTTGACTTTTCTCTAAAAAAAGTTATATTTCGATTAAGGTTGTATGTTTCATGTTGTTGGTTGCTTCTAGTAAAAATGAGTAGACCTTTGCAGCTTAGTGGTGTCTCTTATCCTTTACAAGGGTGAGTTCTGGGGTCAACTCAAGGGAATTAAGGGACCCAAGATTTAATCATTGTGAATTCATTTTATCAACTTAGTAGAGTAATTAAGGGGCAGTCTCTCTCATACATTTATGTTTCAGCTCCTTTCTCACTGTTATGGTGCATATCTTTGCTGTAATCTTTTCACATGGGTAGCCTGTATTTTCAGCTAATGACTTGTGAGTATACCAAATCCCAAGTTCTAACCTGTTGAAAGGAAGTGCTCAAACAGTGTTCATTCGTCTCTTCTTTATTCCGTTGAATTCTTTCTCTCTCTCTCTCTCTGCATCTCTTGCGTCAGCAATTGCATGCTCATGTTTTTATCTATATCAATTAGGGCTGTATTCGAGCCAAGCCAAGCCGAGTTTGAGCTGGTCGGACGCAGCTCAAATATCTTGTTCTGGAGCTCAAACTCGGCTTGAGCTTGCGACGAGTTTTGGAAGTGTGTTCGACCTCAACTCGTGAAGAACCAAGCCATGTTTGAGCTTGGCTTGAACTCAGCTAGGTTCACGAGCTTAGCTTCCAATTGACCTCGAGCCACTCAAGCTCAATTGTAATTTTGTAAAATTTTAATAAAAAAATATAGTAAAATATACTCCCACCATTGGGCGCCTCACATCCATCCACTGTGGCAACGGCCTCCCACAATGATGGCAGTAGCCACTGCCCCCTTCCATCGGTTGGACCCCCTTTTACACCCATTTCTTGTCTCACACCATCACACGACAACTCATTTGCAGCTCACCCCACTGCTGTCTCTCTTGCACTACCACACACAACGAGTGGCAGCTATAAATGGCCACCAGCAATGATTGGCAGCCCCCACAAGCATCCCCTTTCACCAATTGAAACCCGCATGGATCCACTCTCTCCATCACTCGACCTGCACAAAACCATCGCCAGAAGGCTCGTGACCATGTGTTATGGCTTCTCCGACTTGCTCCATGGCCGGAGACCAGCCAGCGGTGAGTGCGCTGCCAAGCCAGCACTGAAGACCCACCAACAACCTCCCTCAGATTCACGCTCCCCGCCGATCCGCCACACACCAACACTCCCCTAGGCGGCTAGGCCAAAGATGGCTGCCTATGTGGCATGGTGGCTGCCGATGCACTAGCATTGAGCTTTCTCTCTTTCTCTTTCTCTCTCTCTGCGTTTTCTTCTTTTTGTTTTTCTGATAGAACACTCACAAGCTTTGATGACCTCGAGTTTCGATTGATGATGAAGCAATGGCTATGATTAATTTTAGTGATTGAACAATGGAAAAGCATTTTAAGGGATTTTGAGGATTTACGCATGAACAACACGTGGATTGCATGTTGGGAAGATTTTTTTAGAATCAACAGGCCAGATTTAATTTGAAGATTGGACAGCTGAGAGTAATAGGTTTGGGCTTAAAATGTTAATTCCAGCATGCATTTTTCTGGCTGGCTGCTTACTAGACAAACTTGAAGTTCAAGTTTCAGGTATCTAAAACCTAAATAGTGTGAGGTTTCAAAGGTGCCAGAATATGCCTTATATAATGCGTTCATACTTTCTTTGCGTGATTAGACCTGGCTTGAATAACAGAATTTGGCTTGTGTGATATTCCTCCAGGTTTTGGGTTTAATCATCTTTTCCATGAAGCTCTTTATACGTGAAAGATTGTTTTAGTTTTAGGTCTGTTTCATTTTCCTTGTGTATTAATTCTCTTCAACCTTCTCTTACGTCTTCCTTGTTTCAGGTTCCGTCAACCCTGTTCAAAAACAATTAGATATTATTGCACCAAACAAATATGGCTGGGTGTGAATCCACTATTTTTGGATTGTTCGTAGTCAGACACGGCAAATAATTATTAAGGATTTAGCAGCGCTAGGATGTTCATGTAACGTTACGTGATTTGGATGGAATCTAATAAATGGAAACAAATAATATGCATGTTAATTCATCGTCCTGTATTCTTTCAATTATTTTTGTTTGTCACATTACCATGTCATGTATATGAACGTAAATATTGATTATTGGTTGGAAAAAAAGAAAAGAAATAAAAAACAGTTGAATTTCGTGTCTTGAAGAGGTTTATTTAGGGTCCTTCATTTATTGTCATGTAGAATTTAATGTTGTTTGGTGGAGGGAAATGAATGAATAAGACAGACCCTGAGGCGTTTGGTTTTTGGTGAGCAGAAGACCCAAGATAAAAATCATTTTCTGCAAGCTTTGAGAAACGTTGGTCACGCAATCTGTTGTTTGTATTTCCTTTTTGGGGTTTTCCAACTTATCAAAATTCTTAAATGCCATCTATCCAGAGCCACTTGTTTACAAAGTGAATCACGCTTCCAAGACCAAAGTACTCTTTAACTTCCACGTATGAACAAGTGACATGCATCGGGTGTTGAATGAGAAAAAGCCTTTCTTTCAAATCTACTACGAGCTTCTTCTTGATAGGATATCCTAATACCTATAGTTGGCTTGGCTGTTTGGATTTTATACGATTTGAATACTTCAGATCCTGCACTTCCAACTTCCAAGTAAGTGGGCCCTGCACATGCCCGCCCTTAAAAAACTGATCCATCCATCCATCCCAAATTCATATATATATATATATATATATATGTTTTAACTGGTTCCATTTGCAGAGAATTAAAGTTTCGCAGATGGACGAGGAGGATGAATACATTTGTCACCTTGCTTCCTGTTTCTGCTTTTGTGTGGTGACCAATGCATTCACTTCATCTCCCTCTCCTCATTCTGGTTTTAAAAATCTTGGTAAATGTTTAAATGATGAAATGTGTGGAAATGTAATTGTTTAAAAGAAAATAATAACTAAAAGAATGAGAAAAAGTGGAAGAGTGAATATATTATTTAGAGGTAATACATAACCCAAAAAATAAAAAATAAAAAAATAACTTCAATCAGGTTGTGGTGTAGATTAAGTGTTTTGCATACTCCAATAAGAAACAGACACCTCGATCAGTTTGAAACACCAAAAAATAATATAACATTTCACACCAAATAAAGATACGGTGGTGAGGGCTTGGTGGTGGGTGTTAGGTTAGAATGAATAAAAAAAATTCATCGGATTGATTTGAATTAAAAATATAATATTTTTATGTCCATTGTATTTAGTATTTTTACCTTATATATTAAATATTTATTGAATACAGTAAAAAATAATTTTAGGCCGCACCATCTCCAGTCTCCACCAACATTGTTTTAATCCACATCATCATGATGATGATGGTAGCCAAATAGGGAAGGGTAATGTTGTTGGATGATGGTGCAAGGGTTCCAAAATCTCCAAAGGAGGCGGCTGCACTATGTTGACTAGAATAGTATATAGGGTGTAAGATGTAAAGAAGGGTGCTTTTGGTTTGGTTGTTGGCTTGGCTCTCCAAAGGAGGCGGCTGCCTGATGCAGACTTATCTGGACTTTGGAGATCAATCGTAAGAACAATTCATTTGCTACCATTTGTGGACAAAGTGGGTTGTCTCAAATGATTAGCATTTTGAATAACTTCAATTTTTTTTTTTTTCTTAAAAAAAATTATTTCTATTATATTTGAACTATCTTTTTTGTATCATATCAAAGATAATCTAAAAAAGAGTATTTGTTTCATTAAAATATGTAGAATGTTTCATTTTCAGAAGATTATTGCTTGTGGGGGGTCATAGCAAGTAATTATTCAATATTTCATAAAATTAAACTTTTTCCTCTTTTAACAAATAGTAAATCTCATAAATTTTACTTATGGTCCTTGATTTATCAATTGAACACGAGCCCTCACAAAAAAAAAAAACACCATAAACGATACTCCATTATTATATGAAGTAGATTTTTAGATGCTTAGATTGGACAACAAATCACTTGCAAGACAAAAAGAAAATCATTGGAGTGGAATTGGTTGGCGATCGGCCAGGGATTGCATATATTTTGTCCATAAGAAAGACCATTTATTTGCGAGTAATACCATATACTACACACTCAGTCAATAATCATAGGGTAAAGATATAGAGCACGCCCGGCGTGCTTCACTGTTGAAGCACGCCGGCCGTGATTTTTTTTTTTATTATTATTTTATTTTTTTAATTTTTTTGAAAAAAAAAAAAAAAAAAAATTTAGCCTGGCGTGCGGCGTAAGTTGTATCATGACTCATAATCATAAATCTCAGTAATGAATTTTTATATTAAATTCTTCCCATTTTTTGAAATGCCTGTTCTGTTGATCCGGCCTGTCTCTCTCAATTAGTCTCAACAATGATCGAGTCATGGATTCCGGAGAGTTGGTGGGAAAGCAAAATGACAGATGTAACCCCAACGGTTTATCATCTAAGTGCATGCTCTTTCACCTACTTTGCTTTTTTATGGGCAGAAAGAAAAGAAAAATATTAAAAAAAGAAATCTTAAAATTTGCGAAGTTTTGGACAGAAAACCCCCGAGTATTTCGTGTTACCTTTTGGAGATAAACAAGAGTGTCACGATTGAAAAGACAAACACACTCTTGGAACATGCATGCAGAATTCAGAAAACTCAGCAAACCTACCCTTCCTTTGAATATTATAAAAAAAAAAACTTAGAATATTAGAAAGAAAATTAGTGCACATGAAAAGCCAAAAAAGGGTCTATCTAAGCACACCAAGGGAGTAGATGGGGAACGTGTAACAAAATAGTTCACCAACCCCTCCTCTATTACCACCCATCTCATCTTCGTATTCTCTCATCACAATTCCTAATTTCCTATTACTAAATATCTTTTTTATTTTATTATATATATATATATATATATATATATATATATACCCAAGAATGAAGGAAATTGAAGCAAAGAGAGCGCGAATGGATAACGAAAAGACCACAGTTTGTGTTCTTGATGCTTCAACCTATGTGGGTTTTTGGATTCTCAAAGGATTGTTGAGCAGAGGGTATAGAGTTCATGCAGCTATCCAAAAACAGGGCAAGTTCTCCCTTTTTATCTTTTTTGAGGAAATATCTTTGGAGTTTTTAATTTGTTGATATATATATGGGAACTGATGATGATAGTTTTGATTTTCTTGCAGGGGAGACAGAGATACAGATGAAAATCAGGAACATGGAAAGAGTGGAGGAGAGATTGGAGGTGTTTTCTGCAGATGTTTTGGATTACCATAGCATTCTTGTAGCTTTGAAGGGCTGCTCTGCTTTGTTCTGCTGTTTGGGTGGTTCAGATGGATACGATGTAAGTATATATATATACATATCCCATATATATGTCTAAATTATATTTTATATATACTTGGTAGAAATTAATTTGATGGTTTGAGCAGGATAAAATTGTGGATTTGGAGGTGAGAGGAGCAATCAATGTAGTGGAAGCATGTGCTCAAACCGAGAATGTTGAGAAGATTGTCTTCACTTCTTCTTTAACTGCAGCAATTTGGAGAGAGAACATTTCTACAGAGACGCATGTAGATGAGAGGTCATGGAGTGATCAAGATTTTTGCAGGAAAATGAAGGTTTCATTTCTCTATATTTTTTTTTCAATCAAATCTTTTTCAAATTAATTCATAATCCAAAAATCCGACTTATCAATTTCTCTTAATTATTTCACTACTTAAGCAAAACCAATCAAGAATAGTGCTTTTTTTATTTCTTCTTCTCCTTTGAAGTATAAAAGTTTGTTCTTGTAGGGAAGCCCATAAGCTCCTGCTCCTGCGCGCTTATGGGCTTGTCCTACACACTAGCTACATTTTTCTTGAGAGAAAGGGATATCTAGCTACCAGTTGCTGACTTAATTATTATTTGGACATTTTCATGACCTTTTTTGTGCATGTTTATGTTGTCTTATATGATAGACGGATAATTAGCTACTTCTATATTTTGATTCGTCCTCCTAACCATATATAGGATTATAACTTTTATTTTTAATTTTTGATAAAATATTACAGTTGTGGTATGCCTTAGCAAAGACACAGTCAGAACAGGCAGCTTGGGCTCTAGCCATGGATCGCATGCTCAACATGGTTTCCATAAATGCTGGGCTAGTGGTTGGACCCAGTGTTACTCAACAGAATCCCATCTCAACGATGTCGTATCTTCAAGGTACACACCATTAAGAAGATTAGGAGGGTTAAATTTAATCATCATGATTTCAATTAATGAAAGAAAAAAGAAAATAACATTCAATTTTTTTTTTAAAAAAAAACAAACAGGAGCTGCTCAAATGTATGAAAATGGAGTAATGGCATTGGTTGATGTGAACTTTCTAGCCAACGTTCATATTCGAGCCTTTGAGGATAGCTCCACCGGCGGCCGCTATTTCTGCTTCAATCACACTGTTCACACTGAGGATGAAGCTCTTAAACTTGCTCAGAGCTTAAGCCCTTTAATTTCCTTACCACCTAGGTAACCTCTTTTTAATTACAACTTCTTTTATATATAACTCATTTTACACGTGGCTTGTCTTCTCTTGTTAGCTACTTAATTAGAATAAGTGCATGTGAAGAATAACATTAGTTTGGAAGATACTGAATATACAGCTAAATTTAATGTGTTGTGATGTATATATAGGTATGAATGCCAAGGAAGTGATCAGGTTTATGCAGAGAGGTTGACGACCAAGAAGTTGAACAAGCTTATAGAGGGCAACGCCTGTTAGCTGTTGTTAATGGTGGATGTATATAAATATAGTGGTTCAATTATTGGACTCAAACCGACCAATTTCTATTTGCTTTCTGGGTTCGGTGCAAGGGAAGTTAATTGGTTCAAATTTTATAAATATATAATAGCACATGACATCCTGAATTATCACAAAAACAAGAGAGCCATACACCGAAAATCTTGTGTAAATTTCTGAACATGATTGAATTGAGGAAGTTCCTTCTTTACGTTACAAATTGTTTTACTTACAAAATTTTTGTAACTCCAAAGACCCAATTTTATAACTTTGGTAAACGACACGTTTACCTCTTACCCCGTGTTGTGGCTCTAGTACCTCTAACCTCTAACCTTCTCCAATATGGATTATCTTAACGAATGAACCTTGATTGCTTCAACCCAAAACTCTGGTGAATTATGTAGGCTCTTTGTGTTTTAAATGAGTGATAGACGAAATTATCCATTCTCTCTCACTAAATATTTTTGATCAAAAAGAAAATTGTCATTTACTTCATGTTCAATTACCATTCCACTTCTTGATTGAAGCATTGCGAATCAATTCAATTTGATGTTTTGAGGGATTTTCCCCTCTACTAAAAAGTTTAAACATTTTCTATATGTAACAAATTAAGAGAATTCAAATAATAGTTTTTAAGAGTACAACATATATATATACACCCTTTCAAATCTACCTCAAGGAGAGTAGTCAAGGTTATATTATACAAAATCTCTATTTCTATTAAAAAAAAAGATTCATTATTCTTCTTTTTTTTTTGTGAAAGACATTTAGTCATTTTAAAATGTCTAAATAAAGTTGCATTATATCTATATTTAGAAATGAAAGGTAAATCCTTTCAAAAAAAGAAAAGAAAAGAAGAACTGATAGGTAAATAAGAATTGAAGAAGGTTTTACCACTCGTTATTTCCCCAACACAAAGCCCTTTTATCTCGGGGAGATTAATTTTGGATAACATTCTAGCGGCCCATGAGCGCTTCATACTATGCATATCGGGATGCGGGAGAAAAAAGGGTTTATGGCGGTTAAACTCGATATGAGTAAGGCTTATAACCGGGTTGAATGGAGGTTTTTAGAGGCTGTCATGAAGGGTATGGGTTTTTATGTGAGGTGGATTCGCATGATTATGATGTGTGTAACATCGACACAATACTTGGTACTAGTAAATGGAACACCTTGGGGCAAAATCACCCCATCTAGAGGCATCCATCAGGGAGACCCTATCTCTCCCTATCTGTTTTTTATTTGTGCTGAAGCCCTAAGTTCCATGCTGACTAAAGCAAACAGTGAGGGGCTGTTGACGGGTGTCCCTACTTCCAAAAGGGGCCCTCAAATTAGTCACATCTTTTTTACAGATGACAGTTTACTATTTTGCAGGGCTAGCCCATCCCAATGGAGTACCATGATTGATATATTGAAGACGTATGAGGAGGCATCCGGACAAAAGATGAATGCTAGCAAGACTTCCATATTCTTCAGCGAAAATACATCACGTATGATAGGAGGCAGATTATGGAGATCTCTGGGATACCAGAAACCCAACGATAAGACACAAATCTAGGGCTCCCTGCACTTGTGGGAAAATCGAGAACTGCGACATTTAGAAACATCATTGAACGGATATGGAAGCGACTCGAAGATTGGAAATTAAATTTCCTCTCTCAAGCCGGAAAAGAAGTTTTGCCTAAGGCAGTAATTTAAGCAATACCAACCTATTGCATGAGCGTTTTCCTATTTTCGAAGGCCTTATGTTCGGAAATAAACTCCCTCGTGTAGAGGTTTTGGTGGGGCCATAAGGAGAAGGAGAATAACATTTATTGGATGAGTTGGAGTAGAATGAGGTTATCTAAAAGGAATGGTGGTATGGGTTTTCGGGACTTTCATTGTTTCAACAAGGCCCTTTTTGGCGAAACAATATTGGAGAATATGGCAAATGCTGGATAGCCTAATCGCAAGAATTATGAAAGCCAAATATTTTCCAAATTGTTCCATTCTTGAAGCCGTGAGGGGAAAGAAACCGTCATTTGCGTGGAGGAGCATCCAAAGTGCGTGTGACCTCATTTGGGAAGGCATTATTTGGACTTTGGAGGGTGGAGAATGGAGAAACGATCCGCCTATGGCATGATAAGTGGCTGCCCAACCCATCCACC
Organism: Corylus avellana; assembly: GCF_901000735.1. NCBI lineage: Eukaryota > Viridiplantae > Streptophyta > Magnoliopsida > Fagales > Betulaceae > Corylus > Corylus avellana. Next base: position 341,897 of record NC_081548.1, read on the forward strand.
TGTTGATATTTGTGACCTGAATAAGACAAGTCAACACACGTGGGGCCCATTGCAAGTTGCTGTTCAGCCTAGGAATACTTCTCCTAGTTGGATTCGTTATGTGGTGTTGTGGCTTTACACACCGAGTTTGAGTCCTTGCCCTGGGAGGTTTTTGAGTACTTCTCTAACATGTATTAGGAGTACTATTTTGACTTGGAGTTGGAGTCTTTGCCCAATATATAATGGCATGGTATTGTGCGGCAAAGTGTAGAGCAAAAAAGAAAGGTAATATTTGCTTGTGTTTTGGTGTGCCAAAAACGTGTGGGACAAAACGTGAGATAGGGATATCAGGATAGTACAAGGGCAGCAAGCACAAGGGGGTACCACACAAGGGAATTAAAAATGCCAAGTATGGTGTTTTCTTCTTGGTGGTTTTTGGAGGAGCAAAAAACAAGTGATTAGAAGAAAAAGACGCTGCAGAGTGAGAGAAGAAAATAGAGATTAGTCGCTATTTGTTCTAGCAAAAGAAAAGTTTGTACATATGTCTTTTGTATTCTATTTTAGGATAATCTCTCTTGTGTGATAGTAAGATTTGGGTGTATTGGGGCTTTGGAATATGAGTATTTTTCTCTCTACTATTTTTGTACTCCATCTTTTGATAGTGGATTTTCTCAGGGTCGTCTTCGCCAGTGGATGTAGGCTTGTTAAGCCGAACCATTTAAATTTTTGTGTCGTCTGTGATTGTTTATATTTGTTATTCCGCATTTTTCTTATTTTTTGCATCTCATGGGTCTTGGGAAGTAGGATTAATTTCCTAACAATTGGTATCAGAGCTTTTGGTTCGAGTGGGAGCAATGGCAGGTGAAGAAGGAAAGATGGGAATCGAGAAGTTCGACGGCAAAGATTTTGAGTTTTGAAAGGTACAGATTGAAGATATTCTTTATGGGAAGGATCTTCATCAACCTCTTTTGGAAGAACAACTCGACGACATAGATGATAGCGAGTGGGCTCTGCTTGATCGTAACGCCCTAACAGTTATTAGGTTATCACTGTCAAAATCAGTTGCACACAACGTTGTAAAGTAAAAGACCACAACAGGTCTAATGGAGGCTTTATCAAGTATGTATGAAAAACCGTCGGCTAACAATAAGGTACATTTGATGAAGAAATTGTTCAACCTAAAGATGGCAAAAGGGGCTTCGGTGACACATCATTTCAATCAGTTCAACACTATCACAAATCAATTGTCCTCGGTAGAAATTGATTTTGATGATGATGTTCGAGCGTTGATCGTCTTGGCATCTTTGCCAAATAGCTAGGAAGCAGTGAGGATGGTTGTGAGTAACTTTATAGGAAAGAGTAAACTGAGCTATGAAGACATCAGAGATTTGATTCTCAGTGAAGAGGTTTGCAGAAGAGATGCGGGTGAAGCCTCTTGTTCTGGTGCTGCCTTAAACCTCGAGACTCGGGGCAGAGGACAAGATACAAACTCTGGTCAAGGTAGATCAAATTCCAGAAAAGGGAGAAGCAAAACCAGATTCGGACAACAACCTGAGTATTAGAATTGTGGCAAGACTGGCCACTACAAGAAGAATTGCATGGAACTACGGAAGGAGATTGAGAATGATTATACAAACGTAGTAATAGAAGAAGTATATGATGCCTTACTTCTCTCTGTTGACAGTCCCCTTGATTCTTGGTCTTAGACTCAAGAGTATCTTTTCATACGACAACGATCCGTGAAATTCTCGAGAACTATGTTGGTGGAGATTTCGGGAAGATGTACTTGGCTGACGGAACGACGCTAGATGTTGTGGGCCTAGGCAATGTTCGCATTAGAGTTCATAGTGACTCGGTATAGAAGCTACAGAAGGTCATGCATGTTCTAGAACTGAAGAAGAATATGATTTTAGTGGGATAGCTTGATGAGGAAGGGCATTCAATTCATTTCCATGGTGGAAAGTGGAAGGTCAGCAAGGGAGCTAGGATTTTGGCTCGTGGTCATAAGACGGGTTCTCTCTATATGACTACGAACAATAAAGATACAGTTGCTATTGCAGATACGAGTGTTGATTCAAAATTATGGCACCTAAGGCTTGGGCACATGAGCGAGAAAGAGATGAACGAACTTATGTCAAAGGGGAAACTACAGGAGTTGAAGTCAGTTAAGTCTGATTTGTGTGAAGGCTGCATCCTAGGGAAGCAGAAGAAGGTGAGTTTCGCGGAAGTTGGCAAAGCACCTAAGCTTGGAAAGCTGGAGCTAGTACACATGAATTTGTGGGGTCCCGCACTAATGACATCTCTTGGAGGCTCGCAGTATTACATCACATTTATTGATGACTCAAACAGGAAGGTATGAATTTATTTCTTAAAAAGTAAATCTGATATATTTGAGACTTTTAAAAAATGCAAGGCCATGGTTGAGACTGAAACAGGCTTGAAGCTCAAGCGTTTGAGATCAAACAATGGAGGAGAATACGAAGATAAGGGTTCAAACAGTTTTGCACAGTGAATGAGATTAGAATGGAGAAAACTATCCAGGGAACGCTGCAGCAGAATGGCGTGGCTGAGTGCATGAATAAGACTCTTAATGAGCGTGCCAGGAGTATGAGATTGCATGCTGGGTTACCAAAGACTTTCTGGGCTGATGCAGTGAGCACTGCTGCATACCTGATAAATAGGGGGCCTTCCGTTCCCCTAAGCCATAAACTACGAGAAGAAGTCTAGAGTAGAAAAGAGGTTAATCTTTCACATTTGAAACTTTTTGGTTGTGCTTCGTATGTCCATGTTGAGTTTGATGCTATGAGTAAACTAGATGGTAAATTTAGTAAGTGTTTCTTCATTGGATATAGAGATGAGTCCTTAGGTTATCGATTTTGGGATGATCAAAATCAGAAAATCATTAGAAGTCGGAATGTGACTTTTAATGAGTGTGCTATGTACAAGGATAGGTCAAGTGCAGAACCTGATGTTACAGAGCAAGAACCGAAGAAGTCTAAGTTTGTTAGCTTAGATGATCTTTCTAAAAGTACAATGCAGAAAGAGAAGCAATTCGTGGAGGTGGAACTTGATGAACAGTATTCATTCACGGATGAATGTGATGACAGAGAATCTTCATGAGACTTACAACACCGGGAAGAATGTTATTCTTTAGCAAGAGGCAAAGAGAAACGTGATCAAAAGGCATCAGAGACGTATGACTTCGAGGATATGGTTTCATTTGCTCTGACAGCTAGTAGTGAAGATCCATTGTCTATTCAAGATGGTATGCCGAAAGAGGTGTAGTTACTATGGAGAGTTAAAGCTTGGGAATCGATAGAATTACCCAAGGGAAAGAAGGCTAAAGAGTGCAGATGGGCCTACAGGAAGAAAGAGTCATCAAAAAAAGTTGTATGGTCTATGGGACTGGTAGAAAAGAATGTTGTTATGTCTAAACCAGGTTCTATACTCAAGTTCAAGAGGTGCTTGGACTTGAGTGACACTTGTGTAGTGTAATTGCCCTTAGGGGCTTAGGCGGAGACATCCGGAGGAGACACATTTTGTTAGACTTGATGGAATTCAAGTCAAGTGGGAGATTGTTGATATTTGTGACTTGAATTAAGACAAGTCAATACACGTGGGGCCCATTGCAAGTTGCTATTCAGCCTAGGAATACTTTTCCTAGTTGGATTCCTTATGTGGTGTCATTTACACACTGACTTTGAGTCCTTGCCCTAGGAGGTTTTGGAGTACTTCTCTAACTTGTATAAGGAGTACTATTCTGACTTGGAGTTGGAGTCTTTGCCCAATATATAATGGCATGGTGCTGTATGGCAAAGTGTAGAGCAAAAAAGAAAGGTAATATTTGCTTGTGTTTTGGTATGCCAAAAAAGTGTGGGACAAAACGTGAGATAGGGATATCAGGCGAGTACAAGGGCAACAAGCACAAGGGGGTACCGCACAAGGGAATTAGAAAAGCCAAGTGTGGTGTTTTCTTCTTAGTGGTTTTTGGAGGAGCCAAAAACAAGTGATTAGAAGAAAAAGGTGTTGCAGAGTGAGAGAAGAAAATAAAGATCAACGCCATTTGTTCTAGCAAAAGAAGAGTTTGTACATCTGTCTTTTGCATTCTATTTTGTGAATAATCTCTCTCTTGTGATAGTGAGATTTGGGTGTATTGGGGCTTTGGGATCTGAGTGTTTTTCTCTCTACTATTTTTGTACTTTATCTTTTGACAGTGGATTTTCTCCGGGTCGTCTCCGCCTGTGGATGTAGGCTTGTTAAGCCGAACCACTTAAATCTTTGTGTCGTGTGTGATTGTTTATCTTTGTTATTCCACATTCTTCTTATTTTTTCCATCTCACAAGTCTTGGGATATAGGATTAATTTCCTAACACCACTTACAGGGTTCATTCGCTCTAAGCGGTGCTAGCATCATCGGCAACGGTGAGTAAGCTCATAGATAGAGATACAAGGTGGTGGAACCATAGCTTGCTTGAACAGATTTTCTCCCCGGCTGAAGTGAAGCTCATTCTTTCCATTCCCATTAGCAGTTCAAACCAGGAGGATATTTTATTGTGGAGGGGCACAGCTAAGGGTGATTTCTCGATTAGGAGTGCATACCACATGCAAAAAGAGGTGGAAGAGAAGGATCAAGCAGAGTGTTCATCATGGAATCCTAGCTGTGAGCTGTGGAGGTTGCTATGGAAACTGTCGGTGCCGAATATAGAGAACAATTTTCTATGAAAGGTTTGCCATGACATCTTACCTACTAGAGAAAATCTGCACAGAAGGAAAATTATAGATGATCTGGCGTATCCCATTTGTGGTTTAGGGGCTGAGACAACATTACATATTCTAAGGCAATGTCCATCAGCCATGGACGTGTGGTGCGAAGGGCTACAGATTTTTCAGAAAAGATCCTTTAAAGGTCCCGAATTCATTCAGGTCGTGGAAAGTATGTTCAATCTATGTGACAGGGATGAAATGCGATTTTTTGTGGGGGTGGCTAGGAGGATATGGTTACAACGGAATGAGGTGGTACATGGAGGTTTTTTCTCTTCCCTGAGGGAGTTGGTTATACGCACGAAGAAGGCACTTCTGGACTACCAACACGCCCATGAGAGGAAGGCTTCGGATGGGATTGCAACAAGACCAGTCAGATGGGTGGCACCAACTACTGGATGGGTCCTGGTGAATTGGGATGCTGCTCTCGACAAGGAAAGGGGACGTATAGGTATGGGAATATTGTTGCGGGGCCATACAGGGCATATGATAATCTCCAAATGCATCGCACGGATGGGGTACCTCAGCCCTGTAGATGCGGAAGCCATGGCAGCCATTGTAGCCACTCAAACTTGTCGAGCTTGGGGTGTTGACAGGGTGCTGCTTGTGGGGGATGCGAAAGTGTGGTTGATGCGATAAATTCTGGGGAGAAGAATGGGAGTAGGAGGAGCCCGCTTATCTAGGACCTATGCATCCAGCTGCAGAAGTTCTCCCAATGGAAGAATGCGTTTACCAGTAGGGAGGAAAATCGCCCAGCCCATGAGCTTGCGAAAAGGGTAAAAAACCAGGTTTTGGACAAGATGTGGGTAGTTGACCCACTAGCATGTATTCAGAACCTCTTGGTTCTTGAACGTTCTATTTTTAAGAACTGATTATTAATGAAAGTACTACCTTTATCGAAGGAAAAAAAAAAAAAAAAGAATTGAAGAAATAATTAAATTATTAAGGGAAAAATGCAAAATTAGTCCTTATGGTTTACCTGATTTACAATTAACTCCTTATGATATCAAAATGAACTCAAAGGTCCCTGATGTATGCCAAAAATATAATTTAGTCTCTACAATCAAATTTTATCCACTAATTTAATAAATTCCCTTAATATGACACTGACTTAAATAAGACGAGTATCACAATTATATTGGCTCTAATGTTTTACTCTATTAGAATCTATTAAGTCAGTGAACGGAATTTGACTGTAGGGACTAAATTATTTTTTTAGCATACCTCAATGACCTTTGAGTTCATTTTGATACCACAAGAAGTTAATTGCAAATCATGTAAACCACAATGACTGAATTTACTTTTTTCTCAATTATTAATTATGTATAATAATTGGCCCAATCTGGCTCCCACTCCAGCCCAGAAGAACAAACACCAGACATAGAGTCCACTAGAATGACCCTAACATTGTTTGTATCCAACAACGCAGGCTTGTTTTAATCAAATATTGTTCCTAGCATGTATTCAAAGGAGAAAAGAAGGCAGGAAGTGAGGAATTGATTTCATGTAAAGATTGCAGAATTCGCAACATCTACTATTATTATTATTATTATGCTTCTAATAACATCAGCTTCCTCCGAAAATCTTTCACTTTCATTAACAACATATTGTTGTTCTAATAGTGGGAAGTAGCGTTTGTGTTACGATCCTAGAATGCCAAATGATTTATGTACAATCTTAATTATGGGTTTATAAATTATTGGACACCCTCTTTGCAAGCCAATTTTCGATTTAATAACCTTCTATCAGGATTGACTTACCACACTCCTATTCTTTCTTTCGTTTTTAATTTCTATCTGCACTATTTAGACCTTCAAAGTATAATTTTATGTTGTTAATTTAATAATTAAGTTATTAAATTTACTTCTTCCTATCAGCTTAAGCTTTTGGAACAAATAGTAGTTTAACATCTATAGCCCCAGTGGCGGAGCTAGGCAATTCATATTAGGGGTGCCGCTAAAATTTTTTTTTTGCTTCTTAAAAATTTTTTTCACTCTAAAAATTTGGTAATTTACATAATATATACATCACAAAAAAATATCTATAAAAGTTCATAAATATGTGCTTAAATTGATATATTAGAAATGTAGTATGTCAGCACTATATCAAAAAGACGGAAATACAAAAAAAAAAAAAAAAAAAAAAGTGTCTAGAACTACACTTTAAAAGTCTTTTAGAGATTTAAGATGGGTGTACTACTTTTTGAAATGTTGGCTTCTTTCCTTTTGAAGAATAAATTAATAGTTTTAAACTCTCACGATTTATGATTTTTTTTTTTTTTTTTTTTTTTTTTGAACTTAAAAGCAATATCTAGGAACCCAATTCGATCTCCACCAAAGAAAACCCTTCCCTTGCTACGCTTCACAAAGGCTTCCTCCAACAGCACAGGACTTCAGCCAATTGCTCCAGCAACGCCTTCTTGTCTTCATCTCCTTGGGCAGCCACAAGGACTCTCATAGTCAGTAAGAACTGCATCCATTTTGATTTCTTTCTCTAAAGTTTTATCTTGAAATTTCACTCTCTCACCAATCCCAGAAGCTAATTTTTCTAATTTGGCTAGGAAAACAGCAATTTTTTTTGAAAAAGCGGCACCCCCAATGCCTAACGTGGCTCCGCCACTATATAGCCCCGAAACTCAGTCAAGCATAGCAGCCACCAAAGCCTCAGCAACTGTTGGGTCAGTTATGTATGGTTTGGACGCACGCATTGCTGCCGAAACCCCTCCTTCATGGTCTCTAATGACAATTTCAATCCCGCAACAGCATCCCTGTTAACCTTTATATATATATTTTCTATTACCACAGTCCTCATTAGCTCAAATTCACCACCATCCAATCTGTACATTACATTCTCAGCAATGTCTACAACATCTAAATTATGTTATTCCACAACAGCAACCTAATTATTCCACATGTTGTATCAGGAAGACCAAAAAGATCTCTCCAGGGTCCAGCCAAACTCATATTTGATAATAACTTAACAATTATGAGTCACTACCTGCTGCGTGCATCTTCGATAATTAACTAACAAACAAACAAATGCAATTAACGTGGCCACCCACAACTACTAGCTGTCGGTGGAGATGTAATCTTTTTTATTGGATTCTTCTTCCAACTTTGCTTCCAAATAAAGCTGAAAATTAATCATTGTTAGTTTAAATCAAATTTAGTAATTTACAAATCCAAATCAATTATTGCCCTCCTCCTTCATTCTAATCCCAGTAATGTCCAAATCTATTTTAATATTTACCCTAAACAAAACAAAAGTTAATGTGAACGATCTGGTAAATATCTTAAAATAGGCGGCGATCCATTACCCCCCACAATCATCTTTGTCGGCAACTAAAGTTAAAAAAAAAACTCGTGCTACAGTTCGTGTTTTATACTTTACAGCTGGATCTACTTGGCCTCTTCGACGAATCCAATGTTTGCCGTACGATCTTTTTGGGTCCTTATTATCACAGGCTACCCGTATATCACGGCTGTCCCAAATCCCCAGTCTCCCTCTCTTAGCTGTCTCCTATCAAATTTCTAAAGATCGAGCACAAAAGGACAATCCGATTATGTGAAATTAAAATTTAAAAATATTTTACCAAAATAAATACCAAACTTTTCCTTTATACAAAAATAAACTAACTAACAAGAAGGGAGGGCGAGTCCTTTTCCTTTCCACTACTAAATACTAATAACTTTAACTCAATCTCCCCAAACTAAAAGTAAAGAATATTGTGTCTTTCTTTTCTTTTTTCCTTGAATTACCAGGTTTTCTTTTCCCATTTTTTTTTTCTTTTTCTGGGAATGAAAATCCTATAAAATAACAAAAAAAG
>NC_081548.1:350562-352584 GCF_901000735.1 Corylus avellana
TTTGTTTTTTTTTTTAAAAAAAAAAAAAAAAAAAAAAAAAAAAAATTGAATGTTATTTTCTTTTTTCTTTCATTAATTGAAATCATCATGATTAAATTAAACCCTAATCTTCTTAATGGTGTGAACCTTGAAGATACGACATCGTTGAGATGGGATTCTGTTGAGTGACACTGGGTCCAACCACTAGCCCAGCATTTATGGAAACCATGTTGAGCATGCGATCCATGGCTAGAGCCCAAGCTGCCTGCTCTGACTGTGTCTTTGCTAGGGCATACCACAACTGTAATTTTATCCAAAATTAAAAAAGAGATTTATAATCCTATATATGGTTAGGAGGACGAATCAAAATATAGAAGTAGCTAATTATCCGTCGACCATATAAGACAAAATAAACATGCACAAAAAAGGTAATGAAAATGTCCAAATAATAATAAAGTCAGCAACTGGTAGCTAGATATCCCTTTCTCTCAATAATAATTAAGCACTATTCTTGATTGGTTTTGCTTAATTGGTGAAATAATTAAGAGAGAAATTGATAAGTCGGATTTTTGGATTATGAACTAATTTAAAAAAGATTTGATTGAAAAAAAATATATATATAGAGAAATGAAACCTTCATTTTCCTGCAAAAATCTTGATCACTCCATGACCTCTCATCTACATCCGTCTCTGTAGAAATGTTCTCTCTCCAAATTGCTGCAGTTAAAGAAGAAGTGAAGACAATCTTCTCAACATTCTCTGTTTGAGCACATGCTTCCACTACATTAATTGCTCCTCTCACCTCCAAATCCACAATTTTATCCTGTTCAAACCATCAAATTAATTTCTACCAAGTATATATAAAATATAATTTAGACATATATATATATATATATATATATATGGGATATGTATATATATATATATATATACTTACATCGTATCCATCTGAACCACCCAAACAGCAGAACAAAGCAGAGCACCCCTTCAAAGCTACAAGAATGCTATGGTAATCCAAAACATCTGCAGAAAACACCTCCAATCTCTCCTCCACTCTTTCCATGTTCCTGATTTTCATCTGTATCTCTGTCTCCCCTGCAAGAAAATCAAAACTATCATCATCAGTTCCCATATATATATCAACAAATTAAAAACTCCAAAGATATTTCCTCAAAAAAGATAAAAAGGGAGAACTTGCCCTGTTTTTGGATAGCTGCATGAACTCTATACCCTCTGCTCAACAATCCTTTGAGAATCCAAAAACCCACATAGGTTGAAGCATCAAGAACACAAACTGTGGTCTTTTCGTTATCCATTCGCGCTCTCTTTGCTTCAATTTCCTTCATTCTTGGGTATATATATATATATATAATAATAATAAAATAAAAAAGATATTTAGTAATAGGAAATTAGGAATTGTGATGAGAGAATACGAAGATGAGATGGGTAGTAATAGAGGAGGGGTTGGTGAACTATTTTGTTACACGTTCCCCATCTACTCCCTTGGTGTGCTTAGATAGACCCTTTTTTGGCTTTTCATGTGCACTAATTTTCTTTCTAATATTCTAAGTTTTTTTTTTTTTTTATAATATTCAAAGGAAGGGTAGGTTTGCTGAGTTTTCTGAATTCTGCATGCATGTTCCAAGAGTGTGTTTGTCTTTTCAATCGTGACACTCTTGTTTATCTCCAAAAGGTAACACGAAATACTCGGGGGTTTTCTGTCCAAAACTTCGCAAATTTTAAGATTTCTTTTTTTAATATTTTTCTTTTCTTTCTGCCCATAAAAAAGCAAAGTAGGTGAAAGAGCATGCACTTAGATGATAAACCGTTGGGGTTACATCTGTCATTTTGCTTTCCCACCAACTCTCCGGAATCCATGACTCGATCATTGTTGAGACTAATTGAGAGAGACAGGCCGGATCAACAGAACAGGCATTTCAAAAAATGGGAAGAATTTAATATAAAAATTCATTACTGAGATTTATGATTATGAGTCATGATACAACTTACGCCGCACGCTAGGCTAAATTTTTTTTTTTTTTT
>NC_081548.1:352684-363432 GCF_901000735.1 Corylus avellana
ACCCACCAGCATGTATTCAGAACCTCTTGGTTCTTGAACGTTCTATTTTTAAGAACTGATTATTAATGAAAGTACTACCTTTATCGAAGGAAAAAAAAAAAAAAAAAAAAGAATTGAAGAAATAATTAAATTATTAAGGGAAAAATGCAAAATTAGTCCTTATGGTTTACCTGATTTACAATTAACTCCTTATGATATCAAAATGAACTCAAAGGTCCCTGATGTATGCCAAAAATATAATTTAGTCTCTACAATCAAATTTTATCCACTAATTTAATAAATTCCCTTAATATGACACTGACTTAAATAAGACGAGTATCACAATTATATTGGCTCTAATGTTTTACTCTATTAGAATCTATTAAGTCAGTGAACGGAATTTGACTGTAGGGACTAAATTATTTTTTTAGCATACCTCAATGACCTTTGAGTTCATTTTGATACCACAAGAAGTTAATTGCAAATCATGTAAACCACAATGACTGAATTTACTTTTTTCTCAATTATTAATTATGTATAATAATTGGCCCAATCTGGCTCCCACTCCAGCCCAGAAGAACAAACACCAGACATAGAGTCCACTAGAATGACCCTAACATTGTTTGTATCCAACAACGCAGGCTTGTTTTAATCAAATATTGTTCCTAGCATGTATTCAAAGGAGAAAAGAAGGCAGGAAGTGAGGAATTGATTTCATGTAAAGATTGCAGAATTCGCAACATCTACTATTATTATTATTATTATGCTTCTAATAACATCAGCTTCCTCCGAAAATCTTTCACTTTCATTAACAACATATTGTTGTTCTAATAGTGGGAAGTAGCGTTTGTGTTACGATCCTAGAATGCCAAATGATTTATGTACAATCTTAATTATGGGTTTATAAATTATTGGACACCCTCTTTGCAAGCCAATTTTCGATTTAATAACCTTCTATCAGGATTGACTTACCACACTCCTATTCTTTCTTTCGTTTTTAATTTCTATCTGCACTATTTAGACCTTCAAAGTATAATTTTATGTTGTTAATTTAATAATTAAGTTATTAAATTTACTTCTTCCTATCAGCTTAAGCTTTTGGAACAAATAGTAGTTTAACATCTATAGCCCCAGTGGCGGAGCTAGGCAATTCATATTAGGGGTGCCGCTAAAATTTTTTTTTTGCTTCTTAAAAATTTTTTTCACTCTAAAAATTTGGTAATTTACATAATATATACATCACAAAAAAATATCTATAAAAGTTCATAAATATGTGCTTAAATTGATATATTAGAAATGTAGTATGTCAGCACTATATCAAAAAGACGGAAATACAAAAAAAAAAAAAAAAAAAAAAGTGTCTAGAACTACACTTTAAAAGTCTTTTAGAGATTTAAGATGGGTGTACTACTTTTTGAAATGTTGGCTTCTTTCCTTTTGAAGAATAAATTAATAGTTTTAAACTCTCACGATTTATGATTTTTTTTTTTTTTTTTTTTTTTTTTGAACTTAAAAGCAATATCTAGGAACCCAATTCGATCTCCACCAAAGAAAACCCTTCCCTTGCTACGCTTCACAAAGGCTTCCTCCAACAGCACAGGACTTCAGCCAATTGCTCCAGCAACGCCTTCTTGTCTTCATCTCCTTGGGCAGCCACAAGGACTCTCATAGTCAGTAAGAACTGCATCCATTTTGATTTCTTTCTCTAAAGTTTTATCTTGAAATTTCACTCTCTCACCAATCCCAGAAGCTAATTTTTCTAATTTGGCTAGGAAAACAGCAATTTTTTTTGAAAAAGCGGCACCCCCAATGCCTAACGTGGCTCCGCCACTATATAGCCCCGAAACTCAGTCAAGCATAGCAGCCACCAAAGCCTCAGCAACTGTTGGGTCAGTTATGTATGGTTTGGACGCACGCATTGCTGCCGAAACCCCTCCTTCATGGTCTCTAATGACAATTTCAATCCCGCAACAGCATCCCTGTTAACCTTTATATATATATTTTCTATTACCACAGTCCTCATTAGCTCAAATTCACCACCATCCAATCTGTACATTACATTCTCAGCAATGTCTACAACATCTAAATTATGTTATTCCACAACAGCAACCTAATTATTCCACATGTTGTATCAGGAAGACCAAAAAGATCTCTCCAGGGTCCAGCCAAACTCATATTTGATAATAACTTAACAATTATGAGTCACTACCTGCTGCGTGCATCTTCGATAATTAACTAACAAACAAACAAATGCAATTAACGTGGCCACCCACAACTACTAGCTGTCGGTGGAGATGTAATCTTTTTTATTGGATTCTTCTTCCAACTTTGCTTCCAAATAAAGCTGAAAATTAATCATTGTTAGTTTAAATCAAATTTAGTAATTTACAAATCCAAATCAATTATTGCCCTCCTCCTTCATTCTAATCCCAGTAATGTCCAAATCTATTTTAATATTTACCCTAAACAAAACAAAAGTTAATGTGAACGATCTGGTAAATATCTTAAAATAGGCGGCGATCCATTACCCCCCACAATCATCTTTGTCGGCAACTAAAGTTAAAAAAAAAACTCGTGCTACAGTTCGTGTTTTATACTTTACAGCTGGATCTACTTGGCCTCTTCGACGAATCCAATGTTTGCCGTACGATCTTTTTGGGTCCTTATTATCACAGGCTACCCGTATATCACGGCTGTCCCAAATCCCCAGTCTCCCTCTCTTAGCTGTCTCCTATCAAATTTCTAAAGATCGAGCACAAAAGGACAATCCGATTATGTGAAATTAAAATTTAAAAATATTTTACCAAAATAAATACCAAACTTTTCCTTTATACAAAAATAAACTAACTAACAAGAAGGGAGGGCGAGTCCTTTTCCTTTCCACTACTAAATACTAATAACTTTAACTCAATCTCCCCAAACTAAAAGTAAAGAATATTGTGTCTTTCTTTTCTTTTTTCCTTGAATTACCAGGTTTTCTTTTCCCATTTTTTTTTTCTTTTTCTGGGAATGAAAATCCTATAAAATAACAAAAAAAGGGAAAAAAAAAATTTAAAGGAAAAGAAATTAATTTACAGGCTTGCCGTTATTGTAGCCGTAATACGAGAGGTACCACCTAACAAACTTCTTCAACCCGGTTTGCAAATCGGTCGTCGGCTTGTACCCGAGTTCTCTTCGGGCCAAGCTGATGTTCGCGTGCGTGTAGGGGACGTCACCGTTTCCGGGCATGTCCACGTAGTTCCTCTTCGCCTTCTTCTTTAAATGCTTCTCTAGGATGCTCACAAGCGTCGGTACGGTCACCGGCGACGTGTTGCCCAGATTGAATATCCGGTACGGGGCGGGCCCCCGTTTCCTCCCACCCGACCCGGTACTCTTTCCGGCCGTGTCCAATGACCCCAAACAACCCTTCACAATATCATCGATGAAGGTAAAGTCTCGGGCCAAGTCGACCCGGTTCTTGCCCCGGTATATCGTAATCGGTTTGCCCTGAAGAATGTTCCGGGTGAAAGAGAAGTACGCCATGTCGGGTCTCCCCCAGGGACCGTACACGGTGAAAAATCTCAAACCGGTAATCGAGAGGCCGTAAATGTGGTTATACGTGTGGGTGATTTCCTCGCCGGCTTTCTTGGTGGCAGCGTAGAGACTGGCGGGCTGGTCTGTCCGATCCAACTCCGAAAAGGGTACGTTCTCGTTGAGGCCGTATACGGAGCTTGACGAAGCCCAGACGATCGCCGGCTGAGGGTTCGCCGTCTTGCAGGCCTCGAGGAGCGTGACGAGTGCTGCTATGTTGCTGTGTACGTACGATTGGGGGTTTTCCATGGCGTACCTGACACCCGCCTGAGCCGCCAAGTGCATCACGTGGGTGAAGGCCACCACGTCGAAGAGCTTGCCCACCAGCCTCGCGTCGTTCACGTCGCCTTCGACAACGAAGATCCCGTTATTGCTCAGAAGGGACTTGCGGGCCTTCTTCAACGACGGGTCGTAGTAGTTGTTGAAGATGTCGAGCCCAACGACGCCGTCCCCGCGCTTTTTCAACGCGAGCGACACGTGCGACCCGACGAAACCAGCAGCACCGGTAACCAGGACGGACATGCCGCCGGATCGGTGGATCTGGGCGGAAGAGCGAACCTGCTTCTCCCACTGGATGCCGCCCCAGGAGGCCGACAAGTACCGGCTACCGGAATCGACGAAACTCTGGAAACTCAAATACGAGGCCGTGAGGGCGATCAAGAATAGCGCCCACAAGAACATAGTACTGGTGGAAGCGAAACATCGGTGGAACTGGCGGTTCATGGCGTTGGACCGCTCGATCTTGAACTTCCCCGGCGTTGACGGGAACAATTCTTCCTGCAATGAAGGCATTTTATTTTGAAAATGGGGATATATAATTTGTACTATTTTTCTCTTCTTTTCTTTTCTTTAATAAGAGAATTTTGTTGTATAATTTGGGTAAAAAAAGAAAAAAAGGATGTAGGAGTTTGGATTGGAGAGGAAGGAAGGAACAGATGCAGATGAGGAAAAACAAAATGGGAAGGATTTTCACTTTGCTGCACCTGCTAATGGAGGGGAGGGGAATGCGGGTTATATATAGCCCCGCAAAGAAACGACAACTCTACGCGTGAACGCGTTAAAGGACGGCCAGATCGGAATATGAGAGATAATAAAGAAACAAGGGACGTGTTCTTGGACTTTCTGACAAACAGAGTGTATCCACTGTAATATATATACGCGGGATTTTTATTTTATTTTATTTTTTTAATTAACTGTCTCCAAGAAACTGTTTTATTTAATTAAGGGAGTGACCGTAAAATCTACTCTTCTTTTTTTTTTTTTTTTTTTTTTAAATAATGAAATTAGTAAACTGATCATATTATATTTTGTGCATTTGGAGGAGTCTGTGATTTAGTCGAATTGAAAAATGAAATTAGAGATAGGGTTGTTTGGGTCTTTTGGAAAAGGGAAAGCTTGAGCTGGGTGCATTCGAATATTGTCATCACTTTGTTTTTTGTTTTTTGTCCTATTTTCTCCCTTGACCAAAAGAGGATGGATGATACAATATTACCCATCACCGGAAGAAGCGGTCTTGACTGGGGAGAAGTTGATAAAAGAGAGACCAAAAAAGGAAAAACAGCGGCGGAAGCGGAAGCGGAAGTTGGTAATTGTTGAGGCATAATGAGAGAGAAATGGGCGGTGGGGGTGCCCCGGCCCCCCCCTCCTCCTACTAATTTCCGTTACCCTTCAGGCTGCCATCCATTTCTAAACCAGAAAAAGAAAGTTCCACGTCACGAATCTTAAGATCTTGACATTTCTTTGTTTTATTTATTTATTTATTTAAAAAGTATTAATTAGAGTTTGAACTTTGAAGCAGTCGGTGGCAGATCCCAATCTCATTTATCTACACATATATAAACCATCTAACATTGACATAATTGGCAACTTCAAAGAAGCTCAGTTCAAGTCTCAACGATACCCACCTTTCAATTCTTCACAATAATACTACACTCCACGCCACTACCTCACTTGTGTGTTATAAAACTATTTGTAAGAGTTTTTTTTTTTTTTTTATCTGTTCAAATTTTATATGACTTTTAAAATTAATATTGAATTTAAGATATATCATTATTATATTTTAATTCAATAATAATTTTAAAAGCTAAATGATAACATTATTCTTAACAACAAGGAAAATGCTTGGGGTCACATAATATTAATTTTAATGATGAGTTTATTTAATTATTTATTGTTGGGAAGGATTTTAAATCGACTTAAAAAGTGGCAATATTGAAAATATAGATTGTCAGTGAGTCAGTGAGTAGGAGGGAGAGATTAATGAATTAGAATTCCAAAGCGAGTGAGTTGAATAGGAGGAGAGCTTCTTGGCTGGCACATCACACCATGCCAACGTGTTATCTCTCTTTCTACGTAGTTTTTTCCGTGTCCTCTCGTGCTTCGTCGAACTTTCTGGATTTTTCTTTTTCTTTTATAGAAATTGCAGTTTGTTTTCTTATTTATTTTTTAAAAAGCTTTTGTATTTTGTGAAATAATAACCGTCTTGGAATGTATCGATCGGTCAATGGTGGCCGTTGATGATGTGAGGAACTCATTTATATATTCGTATTAAGTGCTCACATGCCCACATTAATAAGTTGGTTAGAGATTGGTGCAATGTTCTTGCCTAATTGTATTGTGTAATAAGGCAGAGATAAGTGAGTATATATATAAGAGAGGGCTTTACTTGTTCGTGGTTCGAACGCGTCGAGCTTTAATTTCTACATTGTAATAGGATAAGGGTATTATTGTACTCGAATTTTAACTAGAACCGAACACAAACTTGGTCCATTGTGGACGGACTAAAGACTAGTTAGTAGTTGAGTTTGGTGTAGTTTCAGTCTTCCAATAGCTATATTACTCAAAAGCCTTGCCTCAAAATAGCGTGTGGAAACTAAAAAGTCTTAGGTTTAACATATAATATAACTTTGTTTTAATTCCCTTCTTAATTCGTGGGTCTGGTCAGAATGAATATTTTAACTGGGCATAGAAAATTGAAGCATTGCGAGTGGAGATCCCGTTGTTCAATGAAAGAAATCAATAACTAGTTGCAACTATCAATAACTAGTTGCAACTATATATACATATATATATATATATATATATGGCAAACATATATTGGCTGCTTTTGGATGGGCTGGTCTGTCTACCTCCAAGGGCTAAACGAAAAAAATAAATAAATAAAATAAAATTGTATCACCGTTGGGGGTGGCCAAACCCCCTCCCAAGGGCTATAGGGTTGGTTTGGCTACCCTTGGCCGGCCATTGGGGTGGCTCTAAAGCCACTCCCAGCTAAAATGGGTAGTCCGGCTACCCCTATAGCCAAAATGGATGGCCAGCTACCCTTATAACCAAAATGGGTGGTCATCCACCCTTATTTTTTTATTATTTTATTTATTTTTAATCTTAAATAATATTTTTTATTATTATTTTTTATTAGTAGAACATGTGTCCTATTTGTGGTTCTAGTATTTCTAAAAAAAATTCAGCCATAAATTAGATACCCTTTAGTCTATTATGAACCAAAGAAGATCCTATTCGTCTCCAATGGGTAGCTCAATCGGTTGTGGACCACGCCTAATGAAGCGAAGGTCACTAGTTCGAATCCTCCCTCCCCCTTCCCTTGAGTGGACATGTCAAAAAAAAAAAGAAAAAAAAAAGAGGATCCTATTCCATCTTGTTAACCCTCGTTAACAATATAATTCCATCATTAATTCTATCTTCACTCTTTCATTAATTGGCATTACTAATTCACATCTTTTTCCATAACCGCGTCTGCTTTCATGGTTTCCATGCCGATTAGCAAATATTAACTATTTGAATTAAATTAATTATAAAAACAAAACAAAACCCATCTGCCTTCATAGTTGGATCATACTATTTTGTTTATATTTAAACACAATTAATAGCCAACAAAGTAGAAACAATATTTAATGTTGTTAGTTAAGATGTTGCCTTTACTCCTAATTTTCCTTCACATTGTTATTTTATAGTCAGCTATAAAGCAAGCCAAGCATACCTTTTTGTTTCTGTGATTTTTGCTTTGTCAATTTAATACCTTAATTTCCAAATATTTTAAATCTAAGACTTTTAGCCATTTTTTCTTAAAATAAATAGCAAAAATTACATTAAAATGTTATTATATCCTTTTCATTCAAAAAAATTATAAAAAAATCGGAGATGTGGCTTGTGAGTCGTGACTCGTGAGTCGTGACCACCCTCTGTTGGGGGTGGTTCACCGACCTTTTTTTTTTCTTAATTTTTTATAGTTAGAATGATATAATAATATTTTATGTTATTTTTGTTATTAATTTGAAGAAAATCCTTATAAAAAATACTTAAATTTAAAATCCTTATAAAAAATTCCCTGCGTGGTACTGTGCAGCTCGGCCCAGGAAGCCCATGTGCAAGCCTGTACGACGTTAATGACAAAGCTGATATGAGTCTGCTATTTGAAAACGGTGAAACCCAAATACGGTGGCCTTTTTTCAGCCACCCATCAGGATTGGGTTGATGAGACTTTTATCTCAATTTTTTTTTTTTTTTTTTTAGAGGAATTTTTTATATTCATTCATTGAGAAAAATTAAAAGCATAAAATCATTATACAGAGAGCATAAAACTCTGTTAAATCATAGCCAAGGCTATGAGATTACATCATCATAGAACCAAACATAAAAATCCTACAATCAAGTCATATCTATGACTTTAACATCAGCTAACCCATGTCCAAACTTCAGTTATAGAACAGATTTGCTCCAAACAGATTCAATCTAATACATAGGTAGCCCATATTTTCAACTTTTATTTTTTTCAGTCGTAAGAGCAAAACCCTCACACTGAAACTAATTCTCATTGATCCAAAAATCGCTCGTGAAAACAGATCTAAGGAGAAGTCAAACCCTTATTAAAAAAAAAAACCAAAAAGCACAATAAAAACCAGGAAACAGCTACAATAACCGAGGCGAGGGAGGCAAAGCGTACTGGCCTTTGCATGGTGGACAAGATGGAGCTGTTTTGTGCCGATGAGCAGCTAAGGAGCCGAGGAGTACGGTGAGCCGGCGTGTGGCTAAGTGAAACCAGTTGAGGAGACTATATCTAGTTTTGAAAAACTAAATTTAAAGCTCAACAAATTCCGGGGAGGCGAAGAGCGGTGCAACACAGCGGAGAGTGGACGGAGCCAGTGCAACATAAGTAAAGGAATGGCTGGAGCAACTGGATTGGTCGAAAAAAAAAAAGTGAAAAAAATAAAAAGGGGACGGGGAGGAAAGAAGATGGGAGTAGGGGGAGGAAGGACCCCCATCTCAAATTTTCTTAAAGTTTGACTCTTGTAATATAATTTCGTATTAATTTTTTTAATATACCTTTTAACACGGACAAATCTTGAAGCATATATAAAATTTATGTGTTTTTAGATATTTTAGTCAGATTTCTATTATTCCTTACGAAAATAACTTAAATCAGATTGTGGTGTAAATTAGGTATTTTGCACCATCAAATATGAAATAGACATCTAAGCTTGAAATGCCAACAAAATAATATAATCATTCACACTAAATAATTTTTTTTATTTTTATTTTTCTTGACGAAACCACCGGAGCCAACATCTTAGTTGGTTTTATAGATTCCGGTGTTGGGGGCTTGGAGGTGAGTGGGAGGTTCAGTGGTCAGCAGTGAGTGTTAGGTTAAAATGAATGCAAAAGTTTAAGAGATTTATTTGAATTAAAGATATAGTACTTTCATCTTTATCGTTTTTTTTTTTTTTTTTGAATTGAAACTCCGATATTATAGATCACATCAAACGAAGATCAGCCAATACAACATCATGGATGCATGAAGAATAACTCTCCCTCCACAGGTGGTCAACCGTGCTACCTAACCCCAAACTTGGCAAGCTCATGAGCCGCCACATTCCCTACCCTCCTAGTATGACTCACCTTCCATTCTATAATTGTAGATAACAAAGCCTTGGTGTCGTTAACCATCGTTCCATAGCTATACCAACACAGCCCTTAATTCTTCAGAGCATTAACCACCTCCAATGCATCACCCTCAAGAATGATCTTGGAAAAGCCTAGTTGGTGACACAAATCCACCGTCTTCCACGCCCCCAATGCTTCAGCTACAGAGGGCTTGTGATGTTAGGTCTAGACCCACTCACGGCAGCAACCACCTTTGCTTCGTGGTCCCTTGCAATAATTCCGAACCCCATTCTTTGACTTCTATCATCCAGGGCCACGGCCCAGTTTAGCTTAATGATTCCTGTTTCTGGCAGCTTCCAAACTAGACCTGCAGGATTTGATGGTGGTTTAGGGACCCCCACCCTTCTCCCCTGTTCTGCCTTGTTGAAGTGATTCATCTGGACTGTTGCCATTTCCAAGATAATAGATGGGGACTGAAAATCCCCTCCAAAAACGATTTTATTTCGACTCAGCCAGAGGAGTCTTGCCACAGTCACCAACTTTTCCATCTCGTCTTCCTCCAGTTTATCCATCAAATGCAGGAATAACGTGACAACATCAACCTCCATCGTTGTACACTTTTGGGTTCTTGCACTACACACTGCCCATACATCCCTAGCAGCTTCGCACGTCCAAAGGACATGCTCCACCGTTTCCTCAGTTAAACCACAGATAGGGCACAGAGCATCTGTTGTTATACGTACCCTTCTTACATAGGTTGAGCTTAGTTGGGAGGATGTTGCTACACGCCTTCCATAGTAAAGACTTGACCACTGCCGGCACATGAATCTTCCATACTGCCCTCTATAAATTCCGGCTTTGTTCCTCACTTGAATAGCTCCCCTTGTTTCCTTCTTTCCTAGTCATTGCTAGGTGATAGGCGCTCCTTACAAAAAATTCCCCATTTTTTGTCCCTGCCCAAACCAGCTTATCCACTTGTCGTTGGGGGCAAACTGGGATATTGCAAATGACGACCGCCTCCTCTTTACTGAATATATTATGTATAAGCTGGAGATTCCACCAATTAGTGCTTTCATCAATGAGGGAACTAACTTTGGCATCTGGTGCAGGGCTGGGTATCGGTCGGTTAAGACCGGTTAATGGACTTATCGGTCGGTTAACCGATAAGCTATCGGTTAACCAAATCTTAACCGATTACCGACCGATAAGAAGTCTTAACCGAAAATTATCGGTCAAATCGGTAATCGGTTAACCGGTCGATTAATCGGTCGGTTAAACCGGTTTGGGCTTTTGTGGGCTTT
>NC_081548.1:363841-366954 GCF_901000735.1 Corylus avellana
CGATTCCCTATTCTCCAAAGTAAACCTTCATTAAGAAGAGCCCTTTCCATTCTATATATTGCGCCACGCGTAGGATGGGTTCCGCCCCAACTGTGCACTAAGGAACGTGTCGTTTGGAAAGTATTTCTGTCATAGCACTTTAGCCACTAATGAATCTGGATACTGCAAAAGCCTCCGCCCCTGCTTGGCAAGCAAAGCCAAATAAAGTTTTACATAATGTATCAAATTTTTATTGAAGGCTGTAAAATAAAGTTTACACTACATCTTGATAGAAGAGACTCTCATTACTTACTCCTTAATTTATGCTTGTTTTAGCAACGAAAGTCCATCAAATTTGAAGAGATTTTCAGAATTTTGTTGGTGAAATTTCTTATTTGATTGTTTGATTGAGTCACCATTTAAGTTTTAAGAGCAATTTAAATGCCTTTGAGTTATCTTCGGTTCTAACACCTTTGCAATTAAATTTTAAATTATAAGTAAATAATTCTAAGAGCACTCTCAATGGCTTAACTATTTATTACTTTTATTTAAAATATATAAGAAAAACACTTAAAAAACCCTCTACATCGGATTATGCACCTCAAATGCAAAATGTATTTTTGTTGCATTTGTGAATAGTGCACCGCTACATATAGTAGGCACTATTTCACACATCATCTCATTAATATTCAATTTCTCTCTTCACATCTCTTTTTTTTCTCAAAATTTTTCTTCCACATCTCTCTTTTCCCAAAATTTTCTTCTACTATTTCTCTCTCCACGTTTCTTTTTTCCCAAAAGTTGAAAAATATGATCTTTAGGAAAAATACAATCCTTATAAAAAAAATAATAAATAATTTAAATGATATAGATAAAAAATAAAAAAATAATCGGATCTATGGTGTCTTTTAAAATTCATTAGTTAAATTAGATAGAGTGTGTTTTGATAAGCCATTTTGCATTAAAATATATATATAAACTAATGTGAATGCTCTAAGAAGGGATTTCTTTTCTAAATTCAATAACAGATTTTCAAATTTTTACCATATTCATTTTTTTTTTTTTGGGGGGGTTCTAAAGAGTTAATTAAGGTCGGTTTGGATTTGCTATTTTCAAAAAAGTGTGATTTAAAAATAGAGATTTTAAAATGTGAGACTTGAAAACGCGATTTTAAAAAATGCAGCGTTGAATAAAATTGTATTTTAGCCTTTAAAATTATGCGTTTTCAAAAAAATACTTCCTTACCTGCAATTGGAAAACATAGATTTTCTAGGTTTTCAAATTGTAATTTTTTAAAAACGTAATCCCCAATCCTATATTTTTTTGCAATTTGATTTAAAATTGCATTTTTTTGTCTATATATCCACAATGTCAAAGGCACCCTTAAAATTTATTCACCTTACAAAGAAGGATTTCTCTTCTTTACAAAAATTTAGAGAGAATATAGGGGGATAAGTGGATAACCCATCTTTATCATGTGGATTTTCTTTCTTTATGAAGAATTAATTGCTATACTAACAAGAAGAGTGGGATGAATTCTCGATTTGAATCTTAAAAACAATAAATTTTGTAAGAGAAATTGATTGATATTTAATTTTTTTAAATAGACAGATTTATTAAATTATTAGAATTAAGAATGCCGCATTTAAATTTCTTTCCTTGAAACACGGGATTTGCATCTACCTGCCCCTAAACCTAAAGGAAGTAGTAGCATATTAAATTTGTAACTTCCATTCTCTATTAATTTCCGATGAAGATCCCATACAATTTCTTTAAAATTTTAAATTCTCAAATTATACAATTTATATTGTTTTTAAGCATTAAAACCCTTGAAGAATGATGCATAATAAAAATGTGGCATGTTAATTGAGTTAACTAAAAATAATTTTCATTTTAAATTAAATGCTTTTTTTTTTTTTTTTTTTTTTTTTTCACTTTTATAGAGGCGTTTCTTATTCGTAAAATCAAAAGATAATTTTTGGCCTAAAGCCTTTTTACAACATAGAGAGCAAGAAGTTGATGAAAGTATACTTAATTTTCAATTGTAACATATCACATTTTTAATAGGTGGCATTTTTCAAGTATTTCAATGCCTAAAAATGCCAGAATTGTGTAATTTGAGAATCTAGAATTTTAAAAAAATTTTAGGAGATCCTAATCTATTAATTACGAATTTGACATACATGTTGTTATTAAAACAATAGCATGCATGTTGTAGTTTAATCAACGGTCAAAATTAAATTTCTCGAAATCTCTTTTCATTTTCTCTCTCATATTAAAAACTTATAAAAATAAGTCAACTTTAATATTCAATCTTGATCGTTGATTAAACTACAACAAACATGTTGTTATTTAGCAAGCTGGATGTATTAATTACATGCCTTAAAAAACATAAAATCAGAAAATATAAGCAGAGATCGAGGAGGTAAAGAATTATAACAAGCCGACAATTCTCTAGTCTACATTAATAGTCACAGAAGATAACGGAGAAATAATTATTTGATGTTTTATTGATTTTTCATTATAAATTGTCATATAGGTTTTTAAGAAATTTTGTGGTAAAAATTCTAGTGCTCCTAGTGTTGGGATTTGGTCTTTTTACCATCTTATCTAAAAATTAATTAGTGTTAGTAATTTTTTATTTTTTTTTTACATGTTCACACAAGAAAAGGGAAATAGAGAATTTAAACTACTGACCTCCACTTTATAAGGCGTGGTTCACAGCCGATTAAGCTAAAACTGTGTAAATATATATACACACGATTGGATGAGTGCATTAAATTTAAGAGGAATGATAGGGACCCAACTTTTTTGCCCAACAAAAGTCCAACTTTTGCCTTATTTATTTTAAAAAAATAAAATAAAATAAAAAATGGAAAAAATGTTTAAAGTAACCCTATCTATTTTTTGTCTTTATTTTATTTGGTATTTTTTTTAAAATGAAAAATGATATTTTTTTTCATAATAATGTCATTTTTTTTAAGAAAATGTCATTATTATGAAGAAAAATACTATTTTTCATTTTAAAAAAATACTAAATAAAAGAAATGCCAAAAATAGATAGGGTTGCTTCAGACATTTTTTTCATTTTTCATTTTGGTTTTTTTTTTTAAAAAAATAAAAGGTAAAAGTTG